>NC_045168.1:6274221-6359221 GCF_900700415.2 Clupea harengus
GGGAAGTGAGGGATGGCATACAGAAGAAGAGGAAATGTAGAGGGGGGCATAGAGAATGGAGAGAATAAAATACAGTGAGTGGAGAATGAAATAGAAAAAGAGGAAAGAATGATAGAGAAGAGAGAGAGAGACAGAGAGAGAGAGAGAGAATTACAAGAGAGGAAGAGAGAATAATGAAAGAAAACAGGAGAGGGAAAAGGGCTCTTGACTCTCCATGGCGGCGCACACATAATGTTGGATGGGACACATCTGCAGTTGACTGCATGGAAATGAAGAAGGCAAGAGTGACATACGCATACACACACACACACACACACACACACACACACACACACACAATTCCTACCCTTCACTGCTCTCCCCAAAACACACACACACTCTCTTTCTCACACACCTGTCTGCATGGAAAGGAAGCTTCAGTACACAGAAGGCTGTCTACAGCATGACTGCCAACCAACCAGAGTTGTGATCACACTCACAATACACACACACACACACACACACACACACACACACACACACACACACACACACACACACAGATCATCCTGGCCTATTCACAAACACGTATGGAATATGCAAACAATACCCTTGTGAAGTATCCGTAATCACACAAATAAAACAACACAGACACACACACACACACACATTGACAGGTGTATGAACACACATTTGATAAACGATTGATTACAAACGATTACAAACACACAGGAATTCATATCCACCTATGCACACAATCACACACCCACTCCCTCTCTCCTTCTTTCTCGCACACACACACACACACACACACACACACACACACCTCCTGTCTCTCTCAGGCTTAACTCCTCAAGTGTGACTGACTGTGGAGAGTCAGAGCTGCCTGTTGGTGCTCCTGTTCTGCCATGCTAATCCAGTCTGCTGAGAGGGAGAATGTCAATGGCCAGACAAGAGACAGAGTGATGGGCATGTTTAATACACACACACACACACACACACGCACACATACATACACAACCCACACAACACACACCTACACTGCTTCTCTTTCTAGTGCCACTGTGTATAGATAAAGATGGCATGGTGCTGGCATAATATCAATATAAAGTGGACCCAATCTGCACGGACCCGACACATACGTGTACACAAGTATACACAAGGCCATGGTTTCATGACCAGCGCAGATGAACAAACACTCTCAGACACGCTCACACGGATTAGCTTGCACAAACACATCCATGAGCGCACACACGCGCACACACAGTGGTAGCTTACTGGCATATGCTGGCATCTGTACAGACGCCATCCTCAACAGGTAACCCCCCCCCCTCCTTTCTCTCTCCATCAGAGCACAAACAGGAGCATATGGACCCTGGGAGGCACTCATTACGACGTGTGACAGCGACGAATTATCAGCTCCTCCAGATTTCATCAAACAAGCCCAACTGCTGCCAAGGCCAGACATCCCATAATGAAGACACAGCTAAAGCGGGACGTCGCTACAGACAATTAATTAACTAATTAGGCTAATGACTTCTTTACTCCCCCCCCCCTCCTTTTCGTTGGCTGCAGATATGAATTAATTACAGCGGATAATTAAATTAAGCAGGTTGTAATTTCACAGCTGTTCCCTCCACCCTTTGCTCCCATGCTAATCAGCCTGAACTCCAGGTGGGGCGGGGCGGGGTGGGGATGTGCGGGCGTCTCCGCTTGGCACTCTGTGCCATCCTAACCCACGCGCTGCTCCGCCGTGCCCCATCGCTGATGTCTTCTTCAAGCGCAGGTCCTGGCACGCCACCAAGAAACCCACTGATATGCAGATCAGGAGCTGGCAGAATGCGTGCGTGTGCCTGTATGTGTGTGTGTGCGTCTGTGTGTGTCTGTGGAAGAGTATGTGTGAGTGTGTGTGTGTGTGTGTGTGTGTGTGTGTGTGTGTCTATGTGTCATTTGTGTTTGTGTGTGTGTGTGTGGCATCTGTGTATGTGTTTGTGTGTGTGTGTGTGTGTGCGCGCGTGTGTGCGTGTGTGTGTGTGTTGTGCACAAAGTGTGGGTGTGTGTGTGTCATTTGTGTTTGTGTGTGTTGTGGCATCTGTGTGTGTGTGTGTGTGTGTGCGCGTGTGTGTGTTATCTGTGTTTGTGTGTGTGTGTGTGTGTGTGTGTGTGTGTGTGTGTGTGTGTGTGTGTGTGCGTGTGTGTGTGGTATCTTTGTGTGTGTGTGTGTGTGTGTGTGTGTGTGTGTGTGTGTGTGACTCCCAGTTTTGGGTGAAAAAAAGCCATTCAAATGGAAAACAACTTTCACACACGTACTCAGCATTGCATTATTTATCAAACAAACTGAATGTCTAATGCGGTTACGGCTCATATTATGTTCCAGAAATGCAAAGGCCCTCCTATGGAAGGAACCATTAGTGGAGGGCTCGCTTTGCTCAACTTTGCTGAACCCATTTTTCCCCCCTAATACTAAACACATCTGACACGGGCAAAAAGCAGCCTGTGAAACAACGCAGGGTGATCAAAGGACACAGTAGTGGGAGGAGAAGAGTGTGTAAGACATTAGGAGAGAGAGGGAGAGAGAGAGAGAGAGAGAGAGAGAGAGAGGGGGAGACAGAGAGAGAAGAGGCGGAGAGTGAGAGGGGGAGACAGAGAGAGAAGAGGCGGAGAGTGAGAGGGGGAGACAGAGAGAGGAAGAGAGAGAAAGTCTGAGAGAGAGGAAGAAGGCAGAGAAAGGAAGTGATGGAGAGAGAGACAGAAAGATGGAGAGGGAGAAGGAGAGAAAGAAGGAGAGAGATAGAGGGAGAGAGATAGAGAAAGAGAGACAGAGAGAAAGAAAGAAAGAGAGAGAGAGGAAGATAGAGAGAAAGAGACAGAGAGAAAGAGAGAGAGATAGAGAGAGGGAGAGAGAGAGTGCTGATGCTCTACCTCCTGTTTCTCCTTTAAGACGGCCAACTCTTCTCTCATCTGTTTCCTGTGCTCTTCTCTCTCCTCTGCTTTCCCCCAGTGGTCCTCAAGGAGTGCTCCTCTCTCCCACGCTAGCTGGCCTCTCGCCTGCCACACACACACACGCACACACACACACACACACACACACACACACACACACAGTCAGATAAAACACAGAGACATGTGAGTTCAGAGAGCAACTGACTAACTGTGTGATGGCCTAACGTCTATGGCCGACACATGAACTGAATGCAAACCTGATCCGTTCCAGTCAGACACTATTTGGAAAGGTACCTACACATAAAGCAAAATAAAAAAACATTCATTGCCATTAGTTTCAAAAACTCATCGCCTTGGGAGACTTATTCATTTTTTTTCTGTGTCTACTGCCTATAAACATGGACAGTGTCATTGGCCCTTCCATAAATCATCCCCAAGCAGCAAGCGCTTCAGCAAAGACCCTGCCCACCCCTCCTGTCTCTCAATAAGGTCAGTGGTTGGGCGTGTCACGCTTTAATTAGCCAATTAACAAAGGCAACCTTGCGGAGTGGTTCATTTCTCAGGCCGTTGGCTGGCTACGCTGTGCTGGCTGCGCTGTCTGTCTGTCATTTCCCTGTGTCAGTAATGGAGAGAGACAGAGAGACAGAGAGGGAGGAGATCAGACAGGCGAGCCGTGGCCTTCCTGGGTCTACATCTGCTCTCCATCTCCACAGGAAGATAGAGGCGGCGGAGCTCAGACAGAGTGCTCACACACAGAGGAGATTCATACGCACACAAACACACACGCACTCATACAGACACACACACACACTCATACAGACACACACACTCATACAGACACCTACACACTCATACAGGCACAGACTCAAACATGCAGACACAGACACACACACACACACACACAGACACACACACAGACAGACATGGGAACTGAGGGCCATGAAATGGAGGGGCTGTGGATTCACAGAGCTCTTCTTCCTGCCACGACCCAAGAGAGACCGGCCACATCTGGACTTAGACAAGGCCTACACACACACAGAAACAAAGACACCCAGCCACACACTCACAAACACACACCCACTATAGCTGGCCCTCTTTAATGTAATTTCTGATAGTGATTACCAATACACTACTGTACTCTCAAATCTATGCTAGAATCCTGAAGACCCGAGCAGGTCAAGGAGTCACCCGATCCAACCGATCTACATCAGATCAGGGCAAAGGCTATCCCTGAATCAACGACTACCTGAGAGGAGAGGAGAGGAGAGGAGAGGAGAGAAGATGAGAGGAAAGGAGAGGAGAGGAGAGAGGAGAGAGGGGAGATCCAGACGTAACAATAGACATTTAAGGCAGCCCCATTACAATCCCCCCCACAAACCTTCCTGACCCCCTCCCCAACACACACCATCCAAGCTGTCCCTCTCCCCAAACCTCTTGATCCTGACACCTCCTCCCTTATCACCTCCATCCTACCATGCACCAGGGAAACAGTGGGGGTCTGCGTGTGTCTGTGTGTGTGTGTGTGTGTGTGTGTGTGTGAGAGCACGTGCGTGTGTGTGTGTGAGCGTGAGAGGGGGGCTGAGTATGGGCCAAATCTGGTGCAAATGAGAGAGATGAATAGTTGAGGGAGTGGGGGTGAGAGCAGTCAGGGGTGGTGGTGGTGGGGTTTGGGAGTCGAGGGTTTTTTGGCAGTGATGCAGATAGTAAATCAAGGCTAAAAAGAACCTGTATTTTTCATCAGTTTAGCAGATGGAGCCTGTCCTCATCTTTCATGTGATTGCATGCAAGCCGTATGGAAAAGTCTGTCATTCGGGGGGGTTAAAAGGTAGTGGTGGTGGTTTGTGGGGGCTTTGTGGGGCTTTGAGACGTGAACAACCAGCCAACAACTACCCTATTACTATTTGTTCTTTATGCTTATTGTGATTGGTTCCTTCACTTGATCGCGGTATTAAAAGTATTATTTCAAATGTGCAGTTCCTTCAACATCACATCACATATCATTCATGATGTATAAGCACCTTGCCAAATGTGTTCAAGATGTGCTTTTCGTGGGAGTCTGCATTCCTCACAAACATGTAAGACTCTGGGGGACTTTGACTAAAAAACAAAAAAAAATCCCATCCCGACACAATACATTTAATATTCATAGTGTTTTCTCCCATCTCTAGCCCTCTCTGAATGCTCTGCTTAAAACGCTGTTAATCAAGGTTCTGTTTCAAATGACAAAATAGGCCGGGGTTGTGGTAGAGGTAGGGGTTGGGGGAGGTGGGGTAAGTTGCCATGATATGGTAATTTGCTGCAGATATATCATTTTGTGGAAAAAAGGCTGAAGCCTGTGATTAACTGAGGCTCGGTCATAGATGGCACACTGATTAATTTCACCCTCTTCAGCCAATGCCAAGCCCCCCCTTCCCCCCCCCCCCCCTGCACCCCCTACCCTCACTTTTATTTTTTCTTAACCAAGGGTGAAAATTAAATCAGTTCCTCTTATTTCTTTCGTTCTTTATTTATTTATTTCTGAACCACCTTGTGGCATTTTTTTCTCCAGTCGTCTGTGTCACGTTTGCTCCTGCGGACCCATTGGTGGCAGCCATCTCAGGGTCTCCTTCCTCCTACAGCAGTACACTACACAGTGCACACTATAAAGAGCTCAATACATAATACAGCACCTTAGCCTCTGGTGATTTGTGCACTTAGATTACACACACACAGCCAAGCAGGCAGAGCCGTACAAAGAGAGGAGAGGCTAAGAAAACACAGAGACAATGCAGTGTTTGCATATTTCTCCCCACGTTTACATTTTTCTGCGAGGCCGTCTCGTTTGAGAGCGCCTTGTTTTTTGACAGATGCATAATCCCGCTAAACAAAGAATCAAAGGGAGTTTTTCCAGAACCGGCGAAGGCCCTGCGAACTGTAATGACGAACATCTCGGTAATTGGGCTCTTCGATTTGATATCTCCCATATCTCCTAGGGTCTACCTTTGTCAATAAAGCTGCCAGTTACTCCCAGCTCGGGAGAATGGGGGGGGGGGAATCAAACAGAGGCGCTTGCATTAAACAGGGTTGCCAGGCGCTGTGCACAGAACGCATCATTTGTTTACTGCCCTATCAATAAAGCCATATAATTTCCTGAGAAAACATATATATACACATATACATACACACATTTTTTATTTATATATATATATATAAATATCTGACTGAGAACCCACACACACAAACACACACATAAATGAGCCCCGTTATTGGGTTGGGTGGAGGGAAGCGAGGATGATGGGCCATCCCCTGTGGAGGAGAAGCACACTTAACTGCAGAGTGTGACAGGGACAGAGAGGGAGGCTGCTGCTTGCGTGACGCTTCACAACTGAATTCAGACGCATAGAGACATGGAAAATGGCATTATTCAATGTCCTGATGGAAAATGAAAGTCCTTTCTCCCTCTCTCAGTCTCCCTCTCATCCGCCTCCCCCCCCCCCCCCCCCCCTTCCTCCTCCACTCTATTTCCCTCTCCCCTCAAATTTCCCTACCCCCCGCCAGTTGATTTATCCTCAAGGCCCTGACAAAGAATTCTATTCCCCGGTGACATTGTGCTTATAACCTTTACATACGCCCTAATCAGCAAACATGCTTGGGCAGGTCTATCCCATGTGCAGAAAATTGAATTTTTGAGAGCATTTTTATTTAGAAAAATGATGGCAATAATAACAAACGCGAATAATGTGAAAATATAATAAGCAAAATGCAGATCATTAAGGTGGCATTTTGCTTGTTGATGCAAGCGAAGAATAATCAACATCTCCGGCTAATGAAATTACAGGGACGCAGGAATCGGGGAATGATCAAATTACACTATTTAGTTAATGACAAATGAGAGTGGCTAGCAGCAGGCTCTTTTTATTTGGTGGTGTAGAGGGTGAGAAACCCACCAACGCAGCTTGTGAGAGGCCATTAGAGGGGTGGAAATTACATATCCCCATGCAAAGATGGAAAAAAAGAAAGAAAAACTGATCACCTTTATTGATGGACAATGTCGTAAAACCATCATCCTGTTTATAGACATTTAATTGAAGACAGCATCAAACGATAAACTAAGAAACATGCATGGTTGACTCCTCCAATTCAAACCATAAATCACGCTGATGCTCAGACAAGTCGTCCAGACACAAATTCTGATGATAGATGACCCATTTAACTTTGATTTTTGAGAGCAATGAGCTCGACGGCAATAGCTCACACTGGCTCACACCACCAAGTGCAGGCTCGCAAGGACCACTGGAAAAGAAAAGAACAGAAAACAAATGAAGGGGACTCCCACTCTGACTTGGGGAAGGACGCTTTTGAAATAATCTTACAAATGACCACAATTAAAATGCGGGCTTTGCGGGCCGTGTTCAGCACTAGCCTCAGACTAGGAGAAGCCTAGTCCGCATCAGCACCCAATAACACTCTGATGATTTGTGATACAGCAGTCATCAACAGACAAATTCATCAGCCTATCTGTCTAATGACACACACATATGCAGCATCATAAATACAGGCCTAGCCAGGCACCCGTGCATGCAAGCCAATAAATCACACTGGATAGACGAAGGGTTGAACAATGGCAAAGCCATTAAAATTAAAAAGAATACACAACCTCTCTCAATCGTTTGTCATCAGTACTCTACATAAAACAGGAGGGGGGAAGGCAAAAACTCTTCATCTAGGCTGCTCACAATTAAAGAAATTAAAGGCTCCCTGTTAGATTCCCAAGTCATTATTATTTCATGGTCGGCTCTGTCCTTTAAATGAGCAAGTGTCTTGTGCTCATTGGCGGCAGTGAATTATTCATCCTCAACATGCAAAAGCAGTTAGTGGAAACAGATAAAACCGACAGCGTCTCAATACAGAAGCAAACTCCTGCAGTTGCTGGATCCCATCCTGACTGTCTGCCAGGGCATGTGCGTGTGCGTGTGCGTGTGCGTGTGTCTGTGTGTGTGTGTGTGTGTGTGTCTTGCCAAATATGTTGTTGTTTTGATGTGTGTGTGTGTGTGTGTGTAAAATTAAGTGTGTGTCTGTCTGGAAAGTTTTTGTTTATGCATGTGTGTGTTTGTGCAGTACAATGTGTGTTTAAGATGTGAATGCATGTGTGTGTGTCTGTGTATGTGTGTGGTTTATATAGGTTCAAGTGAGTAGTGTGTGTGTGTGTGTATATGTGTGTGTATATGTGTGTGTATATGTGTGTGTATATGTGTGTGTATGGGGGAACCAACAAGGGATTTGCAGCTTAAGCATTCTAACACAGGGCCAGGGCAGGGCTCCTCTCCCAAAGGGACCAGTTTAGCTGCACACCATAATGCCAGACTTTCCAGCCTTGTTAGTAACTACTCTCTCTGTGTGTGTGTGTGTGTGTGTGTGTGTGTGTGTGTGTGTGTGTCAAGGGGTGGGGGGCAAGCTGAAGCAGAGTAAACATTCAAATGGATCCATTAAGAAAAGACACCATTTGCAGGCAATGGGCCAAGCCCCTCCCCAAAGCACGTCCTGTGACAGTTCTGTTGCAGGACCGTCATTGGCTAGGACACTGCGCATGAGGCACCTATTCTCTGCATTCATCCGTGTTTAATTTCTCTCTCTGTCTCTCACTCACACACACACACACACACACACACAAGTAGTCTGGTCCCATCTCTCAGCCTCCACTGGACACACACTCTTGATTGTCTGATGTCTTTCCTGCAAGCTCATCACTCAACAATCCTACCTCCTGTGTGTGTGTGTGTGTGTGTGTGTGTGTGTGTGTGTGTGTGTGTGTGTGTGTGTGTGTGTGTGAGAGAGAGAGAGACAGGGGAAGAGGGAGAGGGGGGTGGGTGTGGTGGGTGGAGGTTTATGAGTGAGGATAACAAGAGGGGGAGTCGGAAGAAGAGAAAGAGGGGGAGAGACTAGAGAGGTAATGAAAGGGAGAGAGTGAAAAAGACAGAAACAGCGAGAGAGAGAGAGAGATGAATAGAGGAGCAAAAGAAGCGAGAAAAAAAGGGGGGGAGAGAGAGAGTCATAGAAAGATTTAGAGAGAAACTGAGAGCTAGAGAGAGAGATAAGGAGGGCGAGAGAGAGAGACTGAGAGCTAGAGAGAGAGATAAGGAGGGAGAGAGAGACACTGAGAGCTAGAGAGAGAGATAGGGAGGGAGAGAAAAGGAGACAGCTAGAGAGCAGGGCTCTACCCCACCCCTGCCTATGAGATACACCACTAGCATCTGGTCCCTGCTAGCACTACCACACCCCCCACCAGCTGAGGGCAGATAGAGAGGGATAGGGAGAGAGACAGAGAGAGAGAGAGAGAGAGAAAGAGAAAGAGAGAGAGAGAGAGAGAGAGAGAGAGAGTGAGGGGCCATATTTAGATGGATGATCCAGGCACCGGGAAGAGAAAACCACCAAACACCGACCTAAAGCGCTCCCTCGTCTTCACATGCTTGATTTCACCTTTTAATTAGAGCCATTAATCAAAGAGAGCCCAGAGACACAAGGCTTTGCAACGGGGCCCTATCCCTCCACACACCACCACCCCCCCCCCATACCCTGACAACACGACACCTTGCCACCTGTCAAAATTACAGCTTTCACTTCACGCGCCATCCCTCACGCAGTTAGCCTCTGCAAGCCTGGCTGCGTCCCCCCACAACTCACTATTTACAGTACTGTCTTACCCAGGGTGCATTGCGGGAGGGCAGCCTCCAGACACACCGCGCCGGGCCAGACGAACCCGCCAGTCTGCTGGTCTGCTCACAGGGGAGCAGGGCAGACGGAGCATCGCAGGGAGCAGACATCGCTAATGGGCATTAAACTCCAGATCAATTCCAATTAAAGGCCATTAGTGCTGTTACCGCGGCGATGATTATTGTTTTTATAATTCAGAAAAACAAACCGCCCGCACGTCCTTGGCCCGGGCTCTGAAAGCAAAGCCACTGATGAGCTGATGAGTGCTGATGAGCACTTTAATGAACTGGCTCAGTATGGATTTCTGCTTCCTATGATGAAATGACGCACAGTGCACAGTGACGTGGTGCATCTATGCATTTATTTATCTTGTGTCATGCGTAGGCAGTGAGGATGTATGTAAAAAATACCACTTCAAGATATATGATGACTGACTATGCTCATCTATGCAAGCACTTCCCTCCTCAAGTATGAAGAGGAAAATCATCTTGTTGCAAAGAGAGAGAGAGAGAGAGAGAGAGAGAGAGAGAGAGAGAGAGAGAGAGAGATCTTGTGGATATGATCTTGTGGAGCAGTGATTGCTGAGATCTCCATATGAACCTGATAATCCTCAGACACACAGTATTGCAAAAATATTAGATATTAGTACCCAAAGTAGCATTACTCAGCAGTGTACATACCCAATCACCTGTAGCCTAACTACAGGTACATCTCGTCTCTCATATCTCAATAGCGAAGTAGCATTACTCAGCAGTGTACATATCCAATCAGCTTTAGCCTTACTACAGGTATATCTCCACTCTCAAATCTCCATAGCGATCAGAGTGGAGTTGAGACAGTCCTTAGCAACAAGCCTCCACACCTCTCACCCTGCACCCATTCTGTCCACCAACCCTCCACTACCCCCCGTCCTGGTGAGCCGGCTCAGACGTCTTCTGCTTAGCAGGGCAGTAGGTGGGATGCCAGGGGGCAGTTGCCCGCACCCCCACCCCCCCCACCCACAAGGCTCAGTTAACCTTTCCCCTCCACACAAAGCACAGGCCGCTGTCTCGCCTAGCAATCTCCCTGCCCTACCATTTAACCTCACAGACAACACCTCAAGGCCTCAGCTTTTTAGACGGAGTAACAAAAAGGGTAAGGATGCGCTGCTCTGCACAGCCAGAATAGTTTTTCCCTCTTCCTCTTATCCCCTCTCTCGCTTCTACGCTCGCCCTTTCGCATCCTCTCTTCAGTGATCAGAGGCGTGCGGGTGGGTATTTGTGTGTTGCCAAATGCGAGGGGGGGCGGGGGGCTGTCAGGGGACGCTGCATTCAGAGGCCGCCCGATCCAAGCCGTCCTGATTTCCCAACTTTATTATGCCCTTTCTAGCCGTCTGTCATGCTCGCAGGCTTCTCAGCCCTTAATAAAAGATTGGCGGGCCACACAATGAATGTAACCGCCTCTCAGTGAAAAAAAAAAAAAGGAAAAATGCATCGTCCTTAAAGATGAGTTATTACAGAATTGCTAGATATCTAGTTTATTACAATGCTTTTTGCTTGTTTGTTTGTCTTTAATCGTGCTTGGTGGCCAATGACAACAATTAGACAATGTCATTTCTGAATCATCATAGTATGAGGAACAAAAGCGTGTTTCCAGCATTCCCTGAGCTCAGCCAGCCTACTGAGCAGCCATAGTGAGCATCCTGACACATGATTCGTCAGAAAAGTGTGAAGCGCGTGTCTCAGATGCCTCGCGTTGATTACGAATCCCTCAGCACCAGTCAGTGGCGGCCATCTTAAGTGTGACTCGACACCTTATCAATCACAGAGGGCATCTCAATCTCTCTACCTCATCTCAAATAGAATTTTTTTTTCTTCTACTATTTTTTTTTTTTCTCTATCAAGATTCCAAGAACCATCCAGCCATTTCACAGACCACAACCAGTCTCTGAGGAATTTAGCCTTTTTCTAAAAAAATAAAAATAAAAATAAAATATCTCACCCACACATACAACATATTGGTCATAATTATGGCTGGATATTAATAATACAGAAAAATATTAATCTTAGAAGTAAACACTAAGCGGCTTAAAGGAAAATTGCAAATAAATCAGATTATCCTTTAGGAATATCCCCACAAAGGAGGCCGGCTGTAATAAGAAAGGCAGGCATCCTTTCTCATGCAGCAGCCTAGACAGGCTGAAATAGCAGCCCAGGCAATTCATAAAGCACTTGGCTTGGGCACATACATATTTCACCTTCAATTTTATTTTTTCATCAGTCTCCGAGCCACAAAGGAGATTCAATTAGGGTTTGTGATTGGGGCAATGGCATTCTGTCGGGTCATTCAAAGGTTAAATAATTCAGTGCTACAAACATGATTATGCTACTGTAGCATTTGATCAGATTCACTGTTTATCATGCAAGCAATGTTTTGGTTTTTTTCCCCTTTACTTCTGGTGGTCTCCAAATCATGGTGGTCTAGAAAATGTCCCACAGGTAATTGAGAGGGTATTATCAAACCCTTTTGCTAAACTGGATGTGCTTTTACACAGAAAAGAGGGAAGCACTGGAATCAGTGGGAGAGGTAGTGAACAGCACATTACAGCTGCCCAATGATGCTGAAAGCGAGGTACACGTTAAATCATTTTTATATACTGAAGGTATAGGCAACGTAATGTAATGTACTCTGCTGTTTCCTCTGCTCTACACAGAGAGAGGAATAATTAAATACTGGGTTTGGGACGTCTGGGTCTTGTGTCCCTTTGTCTTGTCCTAATCCACCTGTCATTTAGCAGATGATGTACTGCTTCAGGTATTGTTGCGCCGGTACGCAGTAATCTTTACTGGAAATGCAAACAGGATCACATGGAAAAGAAGAAAAGGGCAAAGGAACAAAGCATACCAGACATTTGCCCAGGTACACATGCATTAAATATTCTGTAGGAGATGCTTTATGTTTACATTAATCAGAATAGCAAAACACCATCAATCCAAGCTTGTCCTTGCTGGCATCAGAAGTGTGGTCTGTGGATGTCTTTTTTTTTTTTTTGCTTAACTAATTATTGTGAATATTTCCATCTGTGTGTGCTTATCTCTCTCAAAAAAAACAAAACAAAAACACAACAAAACCCGAGGTGGAAACCTCCAGCTTCCTGCTACTCCTTTGTAATCATAGTTTCTCTCGGGTGGTTCTGATGCCTTTCACCTGCGGGGCTTTGCTCACGCGTCGGAAGCCCAGGAAAAACACTACCCACAACAAGGGAAAGGTAAGAGCCTGAATAATGCATGAAGAGAGCTTTATATTGGGAGTGATGCTTGTCAATCACGTCGGTCTAAATCAAGACAGCGAGGATGATTTCCATTTCAACGCTATTCAGGACGGAGGTCTCCCCCGCACTATTCCATATCGCCAGTCAATCTCACAATTTTGGCAGCCACATTTCCAAGCCACTCTTTAATTAATGTTTTTCAGAACCAGATAGGGAAACAGAAAAAAAAGGAAAAGGAAAAAGTAACAAAAAATAAAAACTCTGCCTAACCCAACCTATATATTCAATGTCTGTATTTACATGCCACCATCACTGAGCAAACAAGCTCATTTAAAAGTTCATATGCTAATGTGTGACATTTAAAGCAAACTTTACACGGCGAAAGGACATACAACAAAAAATGTCTGATTCTTTTCCAGCCCTGAAACTTATGCGTCTTCCATATTTATGGCCCTAAAATAAATAAATAAATAAATAAATAACACAGCGACACCTCCGGTGGATTTGCCAAGCTAATTCCTGCAAGCACAGATAGAATTGTCTGTCATGCAAAGATTTAAAAAAGCATAGTGTTCATTTGAAGAAAGACCGTTAGATGAATGTGGCTGGGCTGGTGTGAATAGTTCACAGGGGAATGGTGTTTGGATGTGTGTTGGGACATGCTTGCATCTCAGGGCAGAGGTGTGATAATTAGTTGAGCACATACACGCTGGAACGGGATGGGGTTTTGTGTGTGTGTGTGTGTGTGTGTGTGTGTGTGTGTGTGTGTGTGTGTGTGTGTGTGTGTGTGTGTGTGTGTGTGTGTGTGTGTGTGTGTGTGTGTGTGTGTGTGTGTGTGTGTGCGTGTGTGTGTGTGCGTGTGTGTGTGTGTGTAGGTGTGTGTGTGTGTGTGTGTGGGTGTGTGTGTGTGGGTGTGTGTGTGTTTGTGTTTGTGTGTAGGTGTGTGTGTATGTGTGTGTGGGTGGGTGGGTGTGTAGGGGCAGTGGTGCGTTACCTGGCGTGTGGCAGGTACATGATGGCTTCTGGTCTTCTCCAGCTCAGCCTGAAACTGTTGGAGCTGAGCTGACAGCTGGGCCACCTCGTCTGCCACCTCCTCCTCCTCCTCGCCCTCTTCATCCTTCCTCTTGTGTTTCTCCAGTCTCTTCTTCAGTTGGCCCTTGTCTGTCAGCTTCACCTGAGTTGAGTTCAAATTCAGCAAACAGAGGCGAACATTTGCGGTAAACATGTTTTAACTGTTAAAATGTGTAAACATTCCAAATTGTTCAATTTAAACGATAACCCTTAGTCCAGCGTCCATGTATGTTCGACGAGAACTACCTCCTCAGACCTGCGTGTGTTCGCAATGTTTGCGGAGAACTCAAGGTGAACGAAAAACTGTTTGAAAACGTTTGCCTTTGCTCTGATGTCAAGGAGCCACAGACAGGGTGAGGCCTCACCCTGCATTAACACACTGCCAGGGCCAACACACACACACACACACACCTGCTGGGGAGATACTGCCCTGGGCAGAGACTGAAACCCCACGGACATTTCTCTCATCAAAGGCCTGGTATTCACACAGCAAAGATGAGTCTTTTCAAAGATCTTTGAAAATGTAAAGAGCAGACCCAATCTGTGAGATATATCTTAATAGTGACTTCTGAGAACTTGTGGAAGTGAGCATTAAAGAGGTCATTGATTGGCACACCGGACAATGTCATTTCCTGCTTACCTCTGTTGTTGAAGTGTCTCTTTTCTCTCGGAGCGACTGGATTTCCTCCCTCTGCCTGTGCGTGAGCTCTTTGCTTTTCTGGAGCTGAGAGTTTATACACAAAAGAGAAACCACAATGTCAACCAATTGGACCTCACTTAAGCAACCTTGATAATCGATTGGCCAGGCAGTGGATGAGCAGGACCCCATTTCTGCAGTATGGTGTGCAAACCACTCATTCATTAAAAGATGCTCTTCCTTATTGATTTCGGCTTAAGTAATGAGAAAGCTTATCCGAAAATCTTTAGCATATGGGCTCAAGTTTAGAAAAATCGATGCTACTATTTCCTATTTGAACAACATATGCAAATTTTATATACAAAAGGACAGGACAAATCCAAAATCGGATAAATCAATAGTCTTTTGTCGATACGACATAAAGCTGACAAATGGTATTTTGAGGCAATTAAAGTGAGCTGTAAACAAATGAAGGCCAATCAATGGAGATGTCTTTCTATTATCACTGTTTTAACACTCCAAAAAAATTGTCAGATCCATAATTCAAATCTCAAGGCTCTTGCACTCGCTGTCATTCAAATTAAAAGCACATTTCCAAACATCCACAGTCATGTCAGTTGCAGTTACTTATCATACTTAGACCAAACCCTTGCTTTCAAGTGAACCATCTAAGTATAAATAGGTGGAGATGATTCTTAACTTCCTAATCAGCAAATTCATTTTCGTATCTTTTTTCTCCATTCTTTAATCTCCAGTCACACGTTTAAATCTGAGAGACAGGTGCTTCCCTAAGCAGACCCAGGAAGGCCCTGGAAGGCGATAGTCCAAATCAGGCAGCAATCCCTGCCTACACAAGTCCAGATTGAGAAATTGAGAGACGAACAGCTTTTTCCCCCTCCTTCACTGGAGAGTTCCTTCAAAGTTCAATCAATTAATCTAACTTAATCTCAAGCGGCCAGCATTGTGTGGCACTAAGTAATATATCAGCTCTAAGGCAGGCAGTGCTCAGGTCCAGGGCCAATCACCCCTCCCCAGTAAGTGGAGTTCACCTCTATGTCCACCTAGATATCACTCAGACACACTCCACACCGTTTGCACCTGGGGAAATGCACAAAAAACGCTCCCACACCTCGTTTAAAACTAAATTCGGCATTTATCAATATAAACACTTGCAATCCAGTTAGGAATGTATGTACATAAGCAGAAACTACATGTACTACACTTAACAACGTTAAACAGAAGCGCAAGCAAGCTGTTTGTGTTTTGAAGTGTGTGTTGGGACAATAGGCAGTATCAGAAAAGAAGGTGCCTGTCCCCGCTTCTCTTGCTTTGAATGGACTCAACATTGGCCTTGGGACCTGGCCGAGTCTATTACCCAGAGGACAAACATCATCTTTAAGGAAATTTCCTCTGCATATATCAGCCTAAAAAAAGCCTCGGGGAAGGTTTTCTTGCTGATAGCACGGTGGCAGAGGTGAGGAGTGCGTTAGCCAAGCTAAGCTCTCGACAACATGTCCCTGAGGTAATTGGTTTCATCATTAATATTCATACCAACCGCATCTGTTTTTCCCTACATCTGTGACACGTTTGATGTGATACATCAGGTGCTTTTTTTCTCCGGTAAATTCCCACTATATACATATTCACAAAGGACCTGCACATATCAGCTTAAAGAGCTACAGCATTCTGACAAGATAGCTTTGTTTGTCTAAGCATGTATCTTGCCTGCATTTTATGTGCCTACCTTTTCCTCGATATTTTTTTTATCTCCCCTCCCCTTCTCTTTCTGATCTGAGCTGGCTATATCCCTCTATATTACAGGGTCTGTTTAATCACGTGTAAGAAATTATACGCTGCTTCGTCCACCAAGCATGACATTTCAATTGTGCAGCCAATAAAAGTCGAACATGAAGAGTGCTAAAACCATCCACTCTGCTGGAAGCCCAGGGACCCGGGTTACCATGGTGAGCTAGCTTGTCCATGCACACAAGGTCAAGAGTGAGTGACCCATCCATGAAGAAAGCTCAATCTCAACACATAATCATATACAGTCCTAAGATGGGCTGCTGCTCCCATGAATCCAGCATTGCAGGCTTTAAAATGACTGCCCTATCACTTTTACTTTCACACAAATGAAAGCAGGTCCAATGTTTTGTACTAGTGCTGCCCATGTTTTCTTGATATAAATTCATGAAACCCTGAAAGGAAGAAAAAAAATCCTCCCAGATTAGTATTGCATATGACACTTTAATATATTTAAAACATCTGACCCCGTATTCAAACTGGTATTATTTCTTTTTTGACACAAGCATTCATATACAGATGCGTTTTGTTAAAAAGTCTTGCATTACACAGGTGGTGGGAAAGAAAGCCCCTTTTGGTTGTGATTCTGACGGATTTGGAGAGGTACTTATAAAATATTCAGGATGAAATTGCAGTAACAGATGCCAGCTGTCATGTGCAAGCAAGGGAGTGTTATGACAAGCGCCTTAAAACATTCATGCTGAAGGGATAGTTTATGAAAGTATTCATTAACTCCAAGGGATCGTAATATTTCTCTTTCATAACTACAATGCTTATGCATGATAACAAAGCCAGCACAAAAAAATGCAGAGCTGAGCATCGAGGGGTGTTTATGATAAGCCACTGACAGACACACAGACCGACACGCGCACGCGCGCACACGCACACGCACACGCGCACACACACACACACACACACACACACACACACACACACACACACACACACACACACACACACACACACACACACTACAAGGAAAATGTAGAATAATTTATCTTTATCACAATACCTTATGTGAATTCAATCTACATGAGGAAAAACACACACACACACACACACACACACACACACACACACACACACAAAGCAAACTTTGCAGGTCATGGCCAATTCTGGGTCTAAATTGGCATTAATGATTGATTCAGTGTGGTCAAGGGGTCGTCTCTCAGGTGGCTAGCACAGTACCCCAGAGAGAAAAATCCAGTAATGACCAGTAATGATTGGCGGGGCCGAGCCCACAGACGTAATATAAAGACATAATAAAAACCCTTCTGCTTCCCTAACACATTCACACACACTTCCCAGGATGAGAATGAGAACAGGCAGTATGCTCAAATATTGTATTTTGCCGCAGAGATATAGTGGGGTCTAGGGCAATTGACTGCATTTCAGGAATGAAATCCTACTAGCATTATAAAAATATATATGTATATATATATATAAATGAAACTCATGTCTGTTTGGCCTCAAACAAATACACAAATATGTAATTATAATAGTGGTCAATAGTTCTCATTTTCACCACCTGAGTAAACCAGATTGTAAGCTATATCACTTATCTTTAACATTATGTTAATCACACATACCACATCCCTTCTTAAATCAGTTATCATAATGTACACTCATTTCCAATTGTAGGTGTCATAACACAATCTTATATCAAAAGATGAAGTCCCATTGGTGTGTAGACAGGAGTGCCCTAGATGTAAACCTTACAAACTGGACAAACATTATGACGAGGCTACTAACAAAGGACCGAGTTACACATTATAAATGTTTATGTGCGCCAGCATCAACTGTCAAGGCCACCTTATGTGATCATGTATCATTTGGCCATATTGACAAGACCCTCAAGCTAAATACATCTGAATTTATAAAGAATTTACATGGCAAACAGCCTAATGTAACTTAAAGCGGATACTCCCCATTTTACCTTGACAGTGAGCAGACATTTTTTAAATAATCTGTTTCCCTGTTTAAGTCTCCCCACCAGCCTAGACCAGACAATTTTATTAGCAATTCTGATGGTGGGTAGCACTCCAATTAGGAATCTAATTCATTTCCGCACAATAAGGCAAGGGCATGGGAACGGCGCATCAGCAGAATCTGATGAATTATCATTTCCGTGGCGATGGACCCCCATCAAGCCCATGTTGGTGCGTTCCCCAAGCTGCCATGCAGAGACCCGGGGCTCCATTCAAAGCACATGTGGTCATTAGGCAGAGTAATGGACACTTCTTATGCAAAGTCGACTCTGGTGAGGACGATGCCCAGCTCCAGAAATGGGATTAAATCATGCTAACGCTTCAAGATTGAACTGATGAAGCCCCAGTGTGTGTGTGTGTGTGTGTGTGTGTGTGTGTGTGTGTGTGTGTGTGTGTGTGTCATTGCACTCCATACTCATTGAAAAAAAAAAAAGAAAGTTAAGTTTGATGGCGGCCATTTAATCACTGACGGGTGTGTAAACTAGGCCTGGTAACGTTGCTACTTCCCTGTAGCAGTCGCTAACAACTTTGAGTTCACCTTCACTGTTCCTACTTAGCATTTTATTTGTTTTCAGCAGAGATGTGGGTCTTATGTGGGATTTATTAGTTACCTTGAAAACGAAACATTATTCCTTGGCATGCCTTCACCATTATGAGGTTATGAAGATGGGGTTCTAAAACAACAGTATGACGTCCGACTTTAGGATTTTCTCCCCCCCATTAACATGTACAGTGATGTTTGCAGTACATCTGGTTGGAAACTAAAAATCCTATTTCAAACTGCACAGCAGACATCCTCTCTAAATGAGTGTCATATGTCAGAACAAATCTTAAGTGTACGACGCAATTAACAGCAGTGAATCCCAGTGTCCTGGAAACTCTGAACTGAAAGCAAACAGTGATAAACTACTCTGAGCTGTAAATGACTTTGGTGTTTATACGCTCATCTCTCTGCGGCTTTCCCCATGCGGCAATGGGTTCCTGTAAGGCATAAATCTGGAGCCGCTCCCGCTCCTGCTCCGGCTCATGGCGTAGCGTGGCTCTCTTTAAGTGAATGCCTGTGGTTCTGACACCACACTTCATATGTCACACTCAGGGCTCTGGCAAAACCGAGACGAGCGAACCACATCGGAAAGTCCTCTGCTCTGTCGCAGTGACACAGCGCGGGGCTTTTCTCGCTGTCTCGCTGCAACAAAGGCCACTTGTTTGAGAGCCTCAGATTCTTTTTTTGTTTTCTTCTTCTTCTTCTTCTTCTTCTTCTTCTTCTTTTTTTTCCTTCATGTTAGCCATTCATAACAAATGTCAAATGCGGCGGTTTCGAGTTCAAAACAGCTCGGCATTCTTTTCTTCGTGCGCTTTGCCGCTGCCGAACCCATGAACACTGTCTCTTTCATATCCCCTGACTGAATAATGATCACACAGCAAAACTACAGGAAACGCAGCACACAATTAAGGGACACTCTGCAGAGTCTTTAGATAAACAGCGCCCACTTCAACAGGATTCAATATCCCCGTCCGCAGCAACCGCAGCCCTGTGCAATGCTGGCGCGTACACTTGTCTCCATAAATGTGTGTGTTTGTTGCCATAATCACCCAGTGCTAAGCACGCTATATTTAATTAGACAATAATGACTTTAAGCCATGGAGTGTTTACAAGAACAACAAACAGACAGTCTTGGCCTCTAGTCCTTAATTTTAAGACATTTCGAGGAAAACTGGCCTGTATAAGATACAACACAGAATCATTTGAACATCTGAACGTTTCACCGTCACCTTGAGAGCTCAATCTGAGACACAGCTATCTAATTAGATACAAATACAATGAACTCCTCCTCACGACCACTGAGGCCCTCCATCCCGACCCCCCCCCCCCCCCCCCAAAGCACTCATTAAAGGCGTTAAGCAGGCACAACTGAGGTTTTGCTGCCTGTGCCTCCCCAGCTGTTAGAGGCAGCAGAGAGGAGAGGCAGAGAGCAGAGTAGAGCGTGGCACTGCTAGCCACACTCGGCATAGTGACAGGCATCTCCTGGTAAAGCTTGCCACAGTGCGCCACATTAGCAGCCAATTAGGGCTCTAAGTGGCTCCTCCTCTCTGCCACCCTGAGCGGAAGGCGCAGCATATGCTTTGCATAATGTGCCAAGGGGGACCACACATATGGTGCCATGAGTAAACACACACACACACACACACACACACACACACACACACACACACACACACACAGCCATATGTGCACATATGACACCTGTAACCATGTCACCTAATCAAGTGAACAAACAAATGATTGGTTGATTAAGGACACAAACACAATTTACAAGTAGAGATTTAAAATTACAGAAACAACTAATCTGAACAAACAAAGACATAGCCTAGAGACAGCACAAACACACAACATTAAAACACACACAGATACATCTTCACAATAAATACTTCCTGTTAGAATCTTGTTTAATTTTGTGATCATGAAGTATTAGAGGCGCATTCTACGGAGTAGCATCTGCATTCTACAGATCATTTCTCCCTAGAAATGTCTCCTTTAAAAAAATAAAAAACGAGGCCTGCTTTGTATTGCATGGAAATGGCCAGACACATTTAGACACGCGCAGCTTCAAGCAGCCTGCGCAGTATGCAGTAATCAGACTGGTCAGGTCTGGGTGTCTGTGAAATGATCATCAGCGCAGGATAACTACCTGCTTTGATCATGTGTACGCACGCACACACACACACACACACACACACACACACACACACACAGACACACAGACACAAGCACACGCAGGCACACACACTCACACAGATGTCTCAATTTGGCTCCCATTTAAAAGCTCTCCTGAGTGTCTAGTGCACAGCTGAGGTTAATGATATTATTGGGGTTATTTGCATATTTAATTACGCCCCCTTGTTAGGGATAAGTGCTGTTTATTCAATTTTGTCACTGGCACAGTTTCAATGAGGATCAGCCAGCCAGACTATGAGTGTGTGTGTGTGTGTGTGTGTGTGTGTGTGTGTGTGTCGTCTTCTGGGTGGTGAGGAAGGGGGGGCCGATTGGGGGATATTAAGACACATTCATCAAAACTCTCCCAACACACAAAAACAGACACTAACAATCAGGTGCTCTCTCCCTGAGATCTCTTCAATCTTTCATTAGCATTACAGAGATTTAGCGTAATTATGATCATACCAGCCCCCGTGCCAGCTTGTGCCAGCCTGCGCCAGCTTGTGCCGCTCCGCTCCCTTCAACGAGCCTCTGGAGTGCGTCCATTTAATGTCTGAGCACCGACAAAAACTGCTCCACTCGTAACACACAGCTACATTTACCCAAATTAAACATTTTCTCATTAGCCGCCGGCTATTGCGCTAATAAATTATTCATCTTCTTTTTTACAAAGGAACATTAATCAATTATGAAGATATAAAGAAATTAAATAGTGCGAGGAGAAAAGGAAAAGCCTTTCAGTATTAATATGCAGACAGACAGCAGTGCTACAGCCTGCAAATCAATAGTTTTTTGATTAATTTGAACACTTGGTCCAGACTTGGGAGCGGGAGCTGAATCAGGCATGACCACAGCTCGGAATTCAAACAAAGAGATTTGAGCCGTTTTCATTTATTTGTTTTATGCTCAGGTTAATTTTTCATGGATGGCATATACTAAACTGGAGAAAACGACTTTTTTTTTTTGTCACTGTTGTTAGTATGAAAAGGGTGTGTGGGGGGGAAACACCACAAGGGATTGTGTTGTGGGGTGAGGAACGCAATTGCTTTGAACCCTGTGGCTCTCAAATTTGTTTTTAATGCATTTTTAAAGTTTTATTGGCATTTGGAGACACATGGGGAATAAAACTCATCCAAAGTGTTGACCCTATTAGTATTAACAGACAAGGCCGACTTGTGGCACTAAGCAATCTCCTGCTAAATAACACAGTGCACATCTCTAACCTGCCAGCCTTTAATTCTGCTAATATAACACCTGCTTACACTTTACTCCAGTTCACTGACAGGGCCTGCAGCAGCTGAGGCGTCACATCAACTTGATATGAATGTATGTGACCTCACAAGGTGAGCACACCAAAAGATTTTTTTACATTTTGTCATTTTATAATCTCAGTCTTGGGCTAACAATGTACCTGATTATGAAAAAAAGGCATGTGTGAGATATCTGCTTTGATTCACAGCAGTCATTATCACTGGTGTTGGTTGGAGGTGCTAATAGCTAATATCACTGTGCAAAAAGGACATGGTACATGACGTAATGCAAAAATCTTCAATAACAAAGAAGTGACAAATTATCAGTCTCGAAGACTACATTACTTATTTTTCTCTGCAAGGCCCAAATAATGCACACATAATAGCTACTCCTTGGTCTTAATGTATGTATTTATGATGCTAGTGGAACTGTAGAACACAGGATGGCGTTAAACCCATATGTAATTAGCACGCCTCCATGGGTGGTAAAAGGTCTGCTAGTGGTTAGGTGAGAGGAGGGTGCATTAAAGCCAAAGGGCTATTATTCTCCTCTGTTTCCCAGCTAGCCCTCTCTCTCTCTCTCTCTCTCTCTCTCTCTCTCTCTCTCTCTCTCTCTCTCTCTCTCTCTCTCTCTCTCTCTCTCTCTCTCTCTCTCTCTCTCTCTCTCCCCCTCACACTCTCTCTCTCTCTCTCTCTCTCTCTCACTCTCCCTCTTTCTCCCTCTCCCGCTAACTCTCTCTCATCACGAGCAATGCTAAAATGTTTATCTGCTAGCTTTTGAGGAGGTGACGATAAATCTTCTCCTCAATTAAAGCCGGTGAGTCAGGGCCCCCGAAAGAGCCAGAATAGAATTAGCTGGGGTGGGAGAGGAGAGGAAAGGAGAGGAGAGGAGAGGAGAGAGGAGAGGAGAGAGGAGAGAGGCTTCTTAATACCTCACTAATGCACCGCAGGTGATCGCTGCATCATAAGACACCGACAGATCTCTCTCTGTTTGCCACGGACCACTGCGGGGAACAGAGACGCTCATTTCCACAGGGCTGCTTCAGCACACCAGCGCTCCCTCTGCGCACAAAGACACTGACCAGATAAACCCATTTGGGCGTATTAGGAGCCTAATAGCATTTACATACTTACTAATGACATGGAGCGTCCATGTCTATGGGCTAGGATAAGAGACGAGGCCTGGGAATCAGAACAAGCTCCTCGACAATAGGAAGACACATCTACGCGTGTGACATAAAAAGACATGTTGAATTTTGAGTTCAGAATCCATTTCTGGTGACTTGGTGAACACACCGCGGTGAGCCTGGTGTCGCCTCAGCTGTAGCACACGGCTATTTTACCTCACATAGTGTCAAGACTCTCACTGCCTGAGTGGCTGAGGGGGTCCCCACCCACTGACAAAAGCAGGAGGCCAGACCATGTCCTTTCTGAACTCACAACAACAGACCAAAGGCCAGAACAGAGCGCCCTGACAAGTAGATATGAGGGCTGGTTTGTCAGCTTAGTGCTACAGCAACACAGGAGGCAGGGTGCCCCTCTGACTGATATGTTCCACACTCCACAAAGACCAAAAGAACTGCAGCATCTGAGAAAGAACCGAGTGAGATCCAAACCTGTTCCGCAGGGTTCCAACAGGTTCTTAGGGCTGTTGTTCTGCATTTTTTATGGTTGGGGTACAGGTCGGTGTCCAGGAGTCGCCATGGCAAGCAGAGCTGCACCTGCTGCATCCCTCACCTCCTCTAAACCCCCTAAAACTACAGATGAAGGGGAAACATTCAAACCCAGCCTGGTGCACCTCACAGCCACCCCTCTGCCACCACCTCCACTGGCACGAGGGGAAGCGGGCATCAATCACCTCCGCGTGTGCTGCACTTAAAGAGAGCATGAGATCATGGCGTTTGGGGCCATTTACATGATTACAAAAGGACCTGAGCGCAGGAGACAGGCCTGTCGAGTGTGTGTGGCAGCTCAGCCGGTCGAGTGTGTGTGACAGCTCAGCCAGTCGAGTGTGTGTGGCTGCTGCAGCTGGAGGATGATGGGAACGGTGGGGGTGGAAGATGGGAGAGGTGCAGCAGATCATCTCAGACAGGTCCCTCTGGGGGCTGGAGGGGCAGATATGGGCATCTGTGTGTGTGTATGTGTGTGTGTGTGTGTGTGTACATGAACCTGTGTGTGTGTGTGTGTGTGTGTGTGTGTGTGTGTGTGTGTGAATACATGTACCTGTGTGTGAGTGAGTGTGTACGTGGTCATGTGTGTGTGTGTGTGTGTGGTGTGTGTCCCGTCACCTGATTCTGCATGTCCACCCCGTCCTGTTGCACCAGCCGCAGCTGTTTTTGGAGCCGTGCGACGATGACGTCTCTATCGGCAATCTCGGCAACCTTCTCCGCTTGCAGTTTCTCCAGAGACTCGACGCGGCCACGAGGCATCGCCAGAGCATCAGTCTTCTCCTGCGGCTGACACACACACACACGTCAGACAAAGGAGAGAGGCTCCCACTGATGTTTCAGGATAACTCCAGTCGTATTTATAAACCCCAGGCCCATACACTTCATCACAACACACAGATAGCACTCTGCATGTTTTGTAGCTAGTCTGTGCCAGGCCAGGGCCAAACCCCACCCAGAGATGCCCGCTATCTGTGAAGTCACTCTGCAGGTAAGATAGAAGGGAGGAGAAAAATGATTATAATTCTCACTCACTTTTCTTCCTGATGAATACGCATCTTACCAGCAGTAGAATCGAAAAAAAGACATCTACTTAATTTTCTCAAATGGTGACTTGTTTGTTGCAGGAAGCGCATTGCAAATAAATGTGGTTTACCGAAAACAAACCCTCGATTTGTCCCAGCATAACCCACAGATAGTAAAACACTGGTGTTTTTCATTTGTCAACACTTGGTTGGGAGGTGTGGGAAGTGAGGAAGCAGTATTTCATCTGAAATGGCATTTGAAGCCTAGAGGGCAGATATGTCAACAATTCACACGCAAAGACGTTGCATTTAACTCGCAACATATGTCAAAGCCTGCGCCGCACGCGGTAAGCAATATCATAAAAAAATAAAGCTGCACTTCAAAGTTGTTTCCGCAAAATCAAAGATGTGAAAAAAAAAAACAAGGCGGCAGCCGTACCTCATTCCTCTTTGCCGTGGTCGTGTCCGAAAGCATCTTAATTTCCTCTTGGAGATTGTGCATAATCCCTATCCTGGCCTTCAGGAGGTCCACCAGCTCATCGGGCAGAGGGTTCATAACGTACTCCTGCTCGCCACTACAGGACACGGGGAACAGGAGAATATTAACTTCAACCTGGGCACTTGTGCAGAGGAGCCAAAAACATCATAATAATAATTCCAGACACTTAAAAATAAAAACAAAAAATACAACAATTACAACAAAGCTGAAATGATAACTACAGTAAAGGTTTTAAAAAATTTAATTAGCTAAATAATTCCCCAAAGTGTCATGGCAAAGAAACGCGCTTTAACAAGAAGAGCAGAAAGAGGAGGCCTTTTCTCCAATCCCTGCTCATACGTTGCTTTCTTTCTGTTAGGTATTCATCAAGACCATCACTTGGGTGCATGAAAAGCATGATGAAATTGCTCTGGACACAATTTTTGCTCCTTAATGGCGCCTCTGTGGCTTTTGTAGCAGTTGTAATGGGGGCTTAATGAGAAAGCCCTAATGAACCTCCCTGTCTGCATTGTATAGTCTGTATTTTTTCTTTCTCTTTCTTTTTCTTCCCCCCCATCCCTTTCTTTCCTTGTCAGATCCCCCAGTGGGCTCTGTAATTACTATGTAGTGAGTGCTGCATTCTATACCAACCTCATCCACTGAGGTTCTGCTTCTCTCCCTTATAAAAAAAAGCCATATTATTGTCACTTGGGTGGGGGGGGGGTGTTAAAGTTAACACCCGGGGGATGGTTAAAATGAGTTCCTGTCCCTGGTGCACACACACACACAAACACACACACACACACACACACACACACACACACACACACACACACACACACACACACAAACACACGCAAATCTCCACTCTGGCCCATTACAGCAAACAGATTGTATTATGGACAAAGGGGACTCTGAGCTTGCCTGAGCAGGAGTAAAAAGGAAAGGAAATTGCAAAGAGCAAAAATAAGAGTGATTCATTAGACTTCCATTCTTCCATGCTCATTCAACATTCACAGTTATCAAGTTCAAAAATAAGAACATACTTCATACACACAGGAAATACAGGTTGTACAGTTGGACACACACATGCACACAAACACGCGGTTAAGGCAGTATGGATATGGCGGCAGCAACAGTCTCGATCTGTATAGATAAATGTCTATGAGACAAAGAGCTCGAGTGAAGGCAGATGTGGAATTTTGGACAGGCTATTTGCCAGGACACCACAGGGAAGCGTGAGGGCCTTAAAGTGACAGAGAGGCTTGGAGCGCCTCCGCTTCTGCTGCCACAGTTCGCTCACACACACACACACACACACACCCCTCAAATGTCTAGGCGCAGCGCTAGAGACAAAACTCGTGTGACAGAGGCGGCGGATCGAGCCCAAGCTGCCTGTCGCGAGGCACTCGGCTGCAAGCGACAGCTGTCAAGTGGCGCGCTGGCGGCTCCGCTAAAAAACCTGCAGTGAAGCCAGATCCCATAAATATTGCCTCTTAATGTACGCAGGCAACACTAATCTGTCTCCTTCTCTATTTGGATATGCAAATGGCTGCGCCCATGGCTCCCTTTCCTGTGGAGGCATCAGTAATGTGGATTGATGCAAAACTGACGTGGGACGTGAAAGAGAAAAATCAGGTACAGAAGGCAAAAGGAAGTAAGGGGGGGCGGATGTGTGTGTCGTTGCAAAGCACCTGAGGAATCACAAAAGTGCAGAGAGAGGCTGAAGTGCTGCTGAAAGTGCTTTGTGATTTTGTGATATATCTCTGGCGTCAAGGACATAAGAGGACGAACAAACAAAGACTCGCCCAAATGGAGCATAGGTTTCACCCAAAAAAAAAAAAAAAACTTTTCTGTCAAAGTCAAGAAAAAGAGTGTCATGAATTACCAATAAAAAACAACTCAGAAGTTGTACTGAGTACTTTCTAGGGCAAACTCTTCCTTAACAGACAGACCTTTTATTCCGATTCCCATTTGCACAATTGCTAAATACAAAACTTATGTAGTGGACATCACATAACATCATGACATGTGACATGCGTCGTCTTAACTTGAGAAGAAGTCAGTGGGGGATGAGGGCTGGTGTGTGTGTGGGGGGGGGGGAGGGGATGAGGGCTGGTTGAATAGAAGCAGCCCATTGAGTTGTGACTAACTGCAGTCAATTTCGTTCCCATTTCCTTTTTACGGGACACTCAAACAAAAAGAAGGTGTTTTGTTCCTCTTCCTGACTGCTCTGCCCCCCCCCCCCCTCTCCTTTTCTTTCTTTCTCTTGTCGTGTCATGCTGGGTAAAAGATTCCTGTCTTTTGAGCGCGGCCCCCAGATCCTACTCTCCACGGCGGCACGACCCGGCTGCCAGGCAATCCGCCGGCTGCCAAGACGCAGAGAGAGAGAGAGAGAGAGAGAGAGAGAGAGAGAGAGAGAGAGGCACGCAAATTGCTCTCAGTCTCTCTTTGCCCAGAGGGCATCCATTTATTCCGACATCGCCCATCCGACACGGCAAAGACCAGAGCCTCAGTGCCCTCAGTGCCCGCTGCGGCCCACTCCGCCTTCACCCATGCTCCTACCAACGAGAGACGGCCTCGGTTTTTAATCATGTGGCAGCCAACACTGGACCATGTCTCAGTCTTGCCTCTACATTCAAAAAAGACGTAACATGTCGAGCTTTTGGTCCCATGCTTCATAAACTGAAATAAAAGATCCCATCATTTTTCCATGCTCCAAATTGTTTTAATTCCGTGCCCAAAATGATCTATGTAGACACACATGTAGTTATGCAGAATCTATAGTTTCCAGCCTAATGCATTCAATAATTTGCTTGTGTAAACTGTAACTCAAAACAATCTTTTCCACACTTTCCTGACTTTTCCACATTGCATTGACATTTTTGTTCAGCATTAGTATTGTTTTTTTACACTCAAAAGAGTCATAAAAACGGAACAACAGTGTTTTTTATGTTTTTAGCACTTTTCTGTCCAAGGTAAGATGAGGATATTCTGTGGTAGGAAATGGCCCTGTCACATCTAAATTTGTGAATGGATGAGTACACGCTGTGCCGCTGAACTCTCCCATATGTTTTACTGGAGTGTTGTAGTCGTGTTCGTGTGGAGGAGATGGCGTTCTCCCCGCACGCTGTGCTAAGTACTGTGAAAAATGGCTGGTGTACACAGAGATAAAATTAGAACACTTAATAAATGATATCACGTCAGCCTGACGAATGGCGCGACCTGTTATATTTAGCAACTAAGTGTCTTAATGATCATTCAGCACTTAGAGTGTTGGGGCGACAGCAAAAAAAGGCAGTGTGCTTTGTTGGCCATAAAAGTGCTTGACAATTTTTCATACTGTCACAAGGCTCTATTAGCAAAGCCTAACACAATTAGTTATGAATATTCAGTAATAACATGCAAATTGTTCCCTCCCCAACTGGCCCAGGGCGATGGTTTCTTGCTTCTCTAAACCCAATTCTTTCTACATCATTACAACAGCACAGCATAATTCATCAGAATAAAGTCCAGAAAAAAACATCACCTCAGCCTTATTGCATGTTGCCCGGTGCAAGTAAGGATTGCCGCCTGTTAACCACTGTGTGTGTGTGTGTGTGTGTGTATGTGCATGTATGTGTGTGTTTGTTCATGCGTACGAGTGCGTGCCTGTGTCTGTGAATGTGCCTGTGTGTGTGAATGTGCATGTGTGTGTGTATATGGTATATGTGTGTGTGTGTGTGTGTATATGGTATATGTGTGTGTGTGTGTGTGTGTGTGTGTGTGTGTGTGTGTGTGTGTGTGTGTGTGTGTGTGTGTGTGTGTGTGAGTGTGTGTGTGCGTGTGTCAATAGCTTTGGTGTTAAGCGTGGCAGGGAGCGCTCCGTGGCACCACCCTGGCACAGTGGCACTTGTGCACATCTCCCTTGGGTGATGTTAGCCCCTCCATTTGAGCCTGCCAGAACAATTAACCCTGGTGTTAATTAGAGGGGGATGTCACAAGCACAGATGGCACAAGCTGAGCTGGCGCCGTGCCACCCCGCCAACTGCTGCTGCCGCCGCCGCCACAGAGAGGAGGAGAGGAGCAGAGAGGAGGAGAGAGGGGGAGAAGAGGAGGAGAGAGGGGGAGAGGAGGAGGACGAGAGAGGCTTCCCCACTGCTGACAGCTGCTCAGCCGTGGCCCAAACCAGCAGATGTCAAAACTTTCCAGCTGGGGAGGACTTGAGAGGCAGCGAGGGGGTGGGAGGGATGGAGAGGCGGGTTGTGTGTGTGTGTGTGGGGGGGGGGGGGCAGGAGGGAGGAGGCAGGGGTGGTTGAGGGGGGGTAGGTGGTGTTCAGTGACAGTGGCAGGCAGCACTTCCCCCTGCTCTGCTCTACTCTGCTACTCCATAGGATCTGTTGCTGTTTGATCAAAATAACAAACAGGCGGCGGGCTGACATGCCATGAAAAATAAACAGCAGGAGGACACAGACTCAGACACAGACGAGAACTAGAGGGGCAGGGGGGGAGGCCCAAAGGTGACCGTCACAAATCAAAAACCCACTTTTTCTTTAGTCTCATCAAATTTCATCTCTAATTTCTATGATGAGGATGATTCATAAAAATGACTAAATGCTCCAAATTCAACAGTTTCTAACAATTGTAATAGACAATAGTATAGAAGTTAAATAGCCAAAGAAATTTTAGAACTATGTACAATTACAATAAAAAAATGGTCAAATAATTAAGGTGCACAATTATTGATGTGCCAATTGTTTTCCTTGAGGGAGTCCCTTGAGATGATTGATGCAAAAAATGAGCTATAAAAAAAAAAATGATTGTTTTGGTCAGGTTCCATTAGACACTGGACTAGAACACAGAACTTCCAACATGGAAGCGGAATTCAGTTGTGTGTGTGTGTGGGGGGGGGGGGGGGGGGGGTGGGTGACAGAGAAGGAAATGGAATCCAATGAGAGCTTGGATTACTCGTGACAGTGAGTTTGGTTCTTCATGTCCACACTCAAGCCACGGTGGAGTCTATTGATTTGTTTGCCTCGCTAATAAGGAAAGAGGACTAGAACCTGGGGAAAAAAAGTCAATAACTGGTGGGGGAGGGCAGCTGTGGAGGGGGAAAAAAGGTTGCATTTGCCCCAAGACATGGCGAGCGGCCCTCGGAAAAGGGGAAATGTCTCTGTGGCAGCGGCAGAGGCAGTGAAACGCAGGCTCCTCGGGGTGGCAGAGGAAGCAGCCGTATGAATGCCCTCCACTGTGTCCAGCTGAGAGCATCCTTGTTCGCAGGAATGCACCAAGCACTCCCAACCCCTAATTACACTGCAGGGCACAATGAGCTCCAACAATGACATGCAGGAAAGTCCATTCTACTGTTCCCAGTCCTCCGAGTAGCTGCTTCACTCTTTCTCTTTGCCTTTCTCTCTCACACACTCTCTCTCACACACACACACACACACACACCGAGGGAAAATAATGCTAGTTTACATGAACAGGCCCAGCTAGAGATGATGAAAAATGTAAAAATGTTGAAAAGCCTCCTCAGTGGATGGAGGAAACAAATACATATATTTTTAAAAAAACAGAAGAAAAAAACATAACCAACTCCCAACATCGATAAATCTCAATTTCTTATTTCAACTATTTTCTTGCTGCAAGTAAATATATAAATATAAAAATATTCAGATAAACAAAGCAAATAAATAATAAAAGAGAGAGACAGAGGGTTCTGCTTCTATCACCTAACGCAGTGATACCACCCCAGAGGATAATTTCAATCTGTCCCTTTTACAGTGGAAGCTGACGGCACGGAGCCTGCTGCCTTGTGTTTCCATTTATTTATTTATTTACTTCCTATTTACATGATTTACTGATGCTGTTATTATTATCCCCCCCCTCAGTGCGGTATCTGAGCCCACTTCCTGTGGCCCTGCTGGGAGGCCCCCGTTCTCCCTCTCCCTGGTTCTCCTCTCTCCTCTTTGAACATGGTTCCCCCCTGAGGAACCCGTCCATAATCCCCCAAGTGAGCAGAGGGGGGTACATTTCAGCGTGAGATGAACGTGGTTGTCAGGTAACTTTCGCTGGTGCTGAGTTTTTGTGTCTGTACTACATGTAAATGGCACTCCAATATCAAATGAAGGAGAAGAAATGCTGGTACAACACATTATCAGGACAACATCAAATGTCAGAGCAGATTAGGAAGTCATACATATCTATATCATGCATCTTGTTTATCTTGTTTTTTTTTACATTTCATGCACACCTCAACACCACTATCAAGGAGAATGAGTACAAGAAAATTAAGATTACACAAAACATACAACAACAAAACAACAAAATATAATATAAAACCAATCCAAATCACTTACTGGTCTATAGTTGCAGACTGAATGATTCTGTCCTGAGACATACAGTGCAGTTTAACTCCAGTCACCTATGAAAACAAAAAGCAATTCAATGATTTTATTTAGCTATGTAACTTTAATAAAAAACGAAAACTTATGCATTTTGGATATGTTTGGAACAGTGTTGATACATATTCAAACTGATAAATCCAAATACATACTGATGTCTAACAACTTATCAGCATCATAGCTATGTTTCAGATGAAGACGTTAGTTTCAATAGGCATTACTGTACAGTCAAATACAGATGACTGAAATCACAAAAAAAGAACAAGAGACCTGTCTGTGATCAGCAGACTCGAATTAGCTTTACAGAACAAACACATCACACGCCGCTCAAAATAGCCAAAACTACACCGGCATGAAAAGAAATACTTCACCAAAATATAATCACCATAATACAATTTGGATATGCGTCGTTTTCATCTGCGATTTAATCAGAACTGTGACGCAGTTGCTGCCATGGCGATGCACCCCTGTCCTGAATGGAGCCCTTTTGACCTCTCTACTTGAACTACTTCAACCAATCAGAGCCAGCCACAGACACAGAGTTTTTGATTGGAGGTCAACTCAGGGTTCAGCCTCTGATTTAATTTCACCAGGAGTCTTATCTGCCCCCATCTTGGCTCTTAAGAAATCTGCCTTGTGATGCAGGGGGAGACATTTGTCAGTTCCGGGTGTTACACAATGTTTTACCGACAGCGTTCAGGGAGGAAGCTCTAAAGTGGATGAACAACGGTTACACGCAGGCACGCACCCACGCACACACACAAACACACACACAAAATGCTGCTCTGCTCTGTAGTTTACCCAAAAAAGTTTAAAAAAGAAAAAAAGGAGGACAGCCTTGTCCTGTCCTGTCCTGTCTTGTCTTGAGAGTTGTGGCTTTCACGCGGGCCATGTTGGTGAAATATAGCAACGTGTGCACTCCAAGGGTACTGTGACATGGGTCACTCCAGGAAGAGGAAATCGATGGGGATGCTAATTACTCACAGGTCAAGTCACCGCTGCATCACCACCATTTTTCTTCATGACCTGTTTCTGGAGCGCTTTCAGCAGAGTGAATCTACACCCCCCTCCACCCCCACACACACACCGCCATACACACACACACCGCCATACACACACACACACACACACACACACACACACACACACACACACACAAACCATCTGAGTGGTCTTGTACTCAAGTGGCTCACATTTCGTGTGTGGCATGGTCAAGGGGGAGAGAGAGAGAGAGTGTTTGTGTGTGTCTGTGTCTGTTTGTGTGTGTCTCTGTCTGTGTGTGTGTGTGTGTATGTGTGTGTGTATGTGTGTGTGTGCGTGTGTGCGTGTGCGTGCATTTTATGAACTGCAGGACCCATAAACAACTTCTCCCCATCAAGTGCATTAGTTGGGGGAGGAATGCACCGTTGCATTGGGGTACAATCTGTGGAGATAGCGAGGCTTCCATTAAAGGAAACCTAATATTTTATGTATGACTGAGATGAGGGCTTCTCTCTCTTGGCTATTATTTCCCTCTAATGGTTGAATGATTTCAGGGCAACTCAATGTCTATGATGCACATCTCAGCAAACAAGGGAAATACCAAACGCTCAGGAACAACCTTGCCACAGGTAACCAACAGTAGAAAATACCACTATGCAGGCAGCCATAAGGCTTGATGCAAAAAGCAACTGAAAATAATCCCTAATGATCTCTGATATTAATAATAGTATTTCCAACAAATATTTGAAATTGTGTGCGCACAAACAGATATGTTTAATCACGCCACAAACACATGCATCCTTGGGTGCTTCACTCTTTAGCAGGTAGCTGCAGACAGAACGCTCTAAATTCAATTCCACAAAGGGATGCCGGGGAGAAGTGAAAAGAAGCCACTGAATGCAAGAGTGTGTAGAGAAAGGCTTTAGTGAGCTAAAAGGATGTGTGTGTGTGTGTGTGTGGTATGTGTGCCTGTCTATTCATGTGTATGTGTCTGTATGTATGTTTGTGTGTCTATGTTTGTTTGTTTGTTTGTTTGTATGTGTGTGTGTGTGTGTCTGAGGCTAATTAAGTGAGAGGAGCAGTGAGAAACCTGCCCATCGAGCGTGCAGGACTGCTTTTCTAGCAGAGAGGGCCTGGCTGTGGCAGCTCTGGCTGAGCCGCGGCACAGCCTTACGTGGAGGGGAATTAAACGGGGCGCAGAGAACATAATCAGAGCCCGTCACCAGAGTGCAGACTGCGGAACGCTCCGCTTAAGAAACTCCACACAAGGTTGATCAGCGTGAGCCCGTGAGCCGCCCATTATGCGCCGCCACCGCGACGGAGAACCGAGATCCCACTCGCACACGGAGGAACAAGAACCCAAATTAAATTCCGCACAAACCCCTCCTGCTCTACCATCCCCGTGGAGGCAGAGCCTCGCTCAGCAGCTCCACAACACTGTTGTCTGGTAGCGCTCCTTAGCGTTTCACAGCAAGATGTGATTAAATATGCACCCATCGCAACTACTCCATCTCCCGTCTCCGTGTCTCCATATGCCTCCCCTTCACAGGACAGGATGTGAGGAGTAAGTGCTCAGTGCTGACTACTCCATCTCCTGTCTCCATATCTGCGTTCGGTTTTCACCTGACTAGAGGGGATGAAGCAGTATCTCAGAGGGGAGAACCCCCCCCCCCCACCCCACACACACACAATCCTTTCACCCGTCCTCCGCTCAACTCCGTACTCCATGCACCTCCGTGCTTTTCTTGTCACGGCATCACCGACGGAGGCCACTGGAGAGATGGGGGTCTCCGCATTTCAGTCCTTCGAAATGATATCTCTGCGACCATTCAAAAGTGATGCATTCTCCCTCTGCCATAACTGTCAGGAGAGTGGGAGCGAGTATAGCAACACGACGCTATCCATCACCACGGGCGCAATGGGGGGGCAGCTCCGTACACTACAGATAGGTCGACTCCTTCGCCAGGCACAGAACTCAGACATTAAGGTCAGTTTCAGGAAGAAAAAAAAGGGCCACATTTGTCCTAATGTTCCCCTGAAGTGTGAATAATGTCTGATATCAATGCCTACCATGTCGACATTGCCAGCCAATATATTGAAAATGCAATTTCCTAAGTACATATGCATGTTTCTTTCCCCCACGCTCTCCTCCAGGGCATGACAAAAGAAAAAATATATATATATACCCAGGATGGGGAGGACCCTAATATAAGAGTGTGTATGAATTCAGGCCCTTTAAATAAATCAGAAGTGGGGGAGGAATTAATAATAAAAATAAAAAACATTAGCTGATTAAGAATGTATGGGAAATGGGGGTGGGTCTAATTTACTAGCAGGCCTGATTGTCCTGAGTAAGGTCTTGTCTGTGATCCGTCAATGCCTCGCGCAGCCTCTATGAAAAGCCATGCAATTTATGGTAATGAGCTTTTTGAAGGTTATGACCACAGTAAACTAATTTGTTAGAGGAATGGCTAAAGCTGGCACAAACACCACTCCATCATTAAAGCCAGTGTGCAATGGGAAAAAATACTATTAAAATAATGGTCAGCTGCCCTACCGTAAAAGTCAAAAAAAAAAAAAAAACACCACACACACACATATATACACACCCTGAAGCTGGAGGTTGTGCTGATAAATAACACAGGCCAAACATGGATGCTGCATCCCACAAATGACTTGTGCGAATCACTTGGAGAACTAATGCGAGTAAAATCTGAAGGAAAGGGAAGGAGAAACGCCAAGGAGGCGTCTCTGCAACAGACAGCCACTGCCCAGAGCGCAGAGGAGGAAGAGGAGGAAGAGAAATAACCTCCATCTCTAGGAGCCCAAATTGGAGAGTCAAGGTTGTGACGCTGACATCTTAGATTAATGCTAAAATTTGGGTCAGCAGCGGTCCAGCAACGGTGCCGCCTTCTCCCTCGTCTCCCCTGTCAGAAATAGTCAAGATTTTTACATAATACTCCACATTCACCCCCAATGAGAGAGAGAGAGATGGAGGGGGGAGATGGAGGGAGGGAGAGAGAGAAAGAGGGAGAGGGAGAGCAAAACAAAGGAAGACAAGAGGATGCAGGGACACACAAGTCGCCCTCCCACTTTCATCAGAGACCTGTGACAGCAGGAGACACACACACGTGCAATTCTGACAGGACAATTTCACCGAGATCCTCTCTTTATTTGCCTGTCATCTTCACACGGGCCACTGTAACCTTAGCAGCTAACCACAGCACCGTTCAAATTAAATATTCACAACGCACTCCCAGGGCCTGACGAGATTGTGCACGCTGCATATCAGCAAAATTTCTGCTGCTGTTGGAAGCACCTTGAAATTGGTGCCACACCATAGTAAATTATCTCAGCCTCAGCTTAAGGAAATGTGCTCTTTTAGTCCTATTAGTTATAGTACTAGCAACCCCCCCACAGCTACTGTAGAAAAAAAATAAATACTTGCAGCGCACCCGCACTCAGCACTGGGAGATACAGGGAGCCATCCGACACCACACTGACCTGATATATTAACATAGGTTTACAAGGGCATACAACTACATATGTAAGTTTGCCCTTATTGCTGACCTTACAATGCACTTAGTATCTTGTACTTGAATAATGCTGTCTCTGCTCCTACAAGCAATTTATTCTAACTAACGACCGTCAAGGGCTCATAAATCAGTGTTAGATCTCTATGCTTTCCACTCAGCCAGTGACTTCTGCTAAACACAGATAGACACCGCCGGCCTGATGCCTAACCTTGTATTGGCACCTCTATTGATTTTAATTAGTCTAATTAGCTCATTATTTAAAAAAATCAAACAGGGCATTCATTACACGGAGCGCCCTCCCTACCTCAGCGACACAGGATTACGGACTTAATATGGTAATGAAGCTGATCAATTAGCACTCAAAAGGAAGTCATTAACAACAGTGTTAGCCTAGCCTACGCTAGTGACCTTCCAACCTCCCCCCTCCCACACACAGGCATCACTCCTGTCTTACCACTAACCGCACCGCAGCGGACTGCACTGAACTCAACTGCAGTGCACAGTACAACACAGCTCTGTCTTAGCTAATGGGAGTGCAGCCAGAGGCCTGGCTCATTTAGCAAGCAACGCTCTGCGGCGGCGAGGAGCTCTTGAGAGCATCTTTTCTTCTCGTTGCTTCTCGTCTCTCTCTGTATGGTGCTTACACATATGCTCAATGAATTGTCAAAAGACAAGCAAGAAAAAAAAAAGACACAAAAACAAGAGAGAGAAAGAGAGAGAAAAGAAAAATCACTAGCATGGCACAGTATGGTGGCTGGGTACCACAGATGAGGACGGGCGAATGCCCTCTCGTGTCTACCACTCCCCCGCAGTGCCCGTTGCGAGGCCGTGTGGACGGCCCCCGCCAGAGAGCTGTCAGCGCTCATGCCAACTCAGCGTGCTGCGGGAACGGGCCCCCACTGAACACGGGGAAGTCACGCCATCCAAAAAGAATACATACTGAGGATCACTCCCAATCAGTCCACGGAAAACAGTGTGGAAACCGCAAAGACCAAAATAAATAATGATAGAACTAAATCACCTCAGTGGAACAGACATGGGCGCTGTGACAGCTCCATTGTCTTTTTTACCCCTCTGTCAGTACAGGTGGAGTTTTATGCTAATGTCTTTTGGCAGCTGGGCACTTTGTGTTTGTGTTTGTGTTGTGTTGTGTTTGTGTTTGTGTTGTTTGTGTTTGTGTTTCCACTTATCGGGGCGAGGTTTGGGCTTTTGCTTTGCAGGAGCAAGAGCTGGAGCAGGAGCTGGGCGTCCCTCCGTGCACACACACACAAACTCACACACACCCTCACTTCATCAATGCAGGAGCCATGCCACATCTCCCAGCGATACACACACACTGGCTCTGGGACGGCAAGATTGTGTTACACAGACCAAAAACAAGTGGATCAGAGGACTGTGTGTGTGTGTGTCGTGTGTGTCGTGTGTGTCGTGTGTCGTGTGTGTCGTGTGTGTGTGAGTGCGTGTGTGTGTGCGTGCGTGCGTGCGTGCGTGCGTGCGTGCGTGCGATCAGTGGTGGTTTTTGATAAACTACACCAAAGCAAGACAGCACCCCTCTGGACTGGCAAGGTAAAGTGGAACCCCTTCATACACCCGTCTGTCTGCTTATTCGCTGGCTGGCTTCTGGCATGGAGGAATGCTGGAAAATGAGCCTGACGCCGGCTGTCTGGATCAAAGCGACGGCTGCTGATCCCCCTCCACCCTCACCAACACCCCTGGTGCCCATAGGCCACGAGTCAAGGTGAAGCTGGAATTAAAAATCCCACGCTCGGAGGAGGAAAATGAGTTCTGAAAAATGAATGCAGGAGTGGACTGTCCCCTGACTTTGAGAGAAAGTCTGACACACACAGAAATGCACACACACACACACACACACACACACAAACACACATGCCCACACACAGAAATGCACAGACACACACACACACACCAGCAAGGCAATCAGAGGAATCAGGGAAATCAGAGGACTTACATCCAGGCTGTGTGTTTGCCTGGCCTGACGAACAACCTGTGCAAGGGTGTCCACGTCGGTCTTGAGCTCCAGATTTTCAGTCTGCAGGCGGTCCAAGCTCTCCTCGAGGCATCTCCTCTGATGGTTCAAATCCTGCCCAAATCACAAGTGCAATCCTAACCTCAGATGAGCTTTTTCACAACCACATCTGTGATACTGGCTAGTACATATTACTGCTCCCTGGAAAATCTCAGGATTAAACTAAACGTTACTAGCTCCAAATGAGTTGTTTAGATCAGGTAATTTATACTTCTGGCCAAGTACAGGGGGAGATGGGGGATGATCATATAGGCTGTGTGAGAAAAGAGAGAAAATGGCTTAAGACTTCTAACCTCTTGACTGGTATAAATCACTTTAAAATTTAATCTTGCAAGTTTTAGATTTCACCTGAATTTCTCCCACAGTACTCCCTAAGTGCAAACTCATAATCACGGGTAATATTGGGCGGGGGGGGGGGGGGTAGAGGGGATGCCACTTATCCCCCTACTCATGTAAAATAATTGGCAAGCATCTTACGGCCTAGCAGCATGAGATGTATTACAAACATTCAATCAGAAAATGATTCCTCTCATATTACCAAGTCCAATGCATTCTTTACATTTTTAGTGGCACTTAAGAAGCTTTTAATGTTCTGAATCAATTTAGTGTCCTATTCTGTTCATTATTACGATGCTTGCTCCAGTTGTGGGACAACTATATAATACGTCTCCAGAGCAGTCCATTCTAATTCTGCTGATTACTCCCAGCGACCAGTAATAAACACGCTGCCTCTGCTATATACACAGACATATTGAGTAGGCCCACAAATAAACCTCTCAATTAATAGAACAATGCCTTGTTTTGCTCTGATTTCCTAGTTTCTCTTAGCTTACTCATGAAGGCCTGATCATAGATATGTCTGTTGGCTTTGTTCTCAACATGTCCCATCATTTGATAAGCATGTACACAATTCAACGTACAATTATAATTTGAAGGTCACAGAATTACAACGCAGATGCTCAAACCTTGAAAGAAAGAATGAAAGAAACCATTCATACAAGGCAAGCTTCAAAGAAGTCCCACAATAATTCGAATAACCTAAAATCTTCTGCACGGGAAACTACTTTAATACATGTGTTAAACATTATGTTAAGGAATACCTTTGACCATTGGAAAAAACTAAGTTTTACATAACACAGTCAGATATGACTGACTAGCGCTTCCATTTGCAACACACATGCTGAGCAGAAGTCTCAACATGGTGAGTACGACAATTATCAGCAACGTTGTTTCCATTCCTGTTTTTTTTTTCTCTTCAGGATGTTAAATGGTCTTCGCCTGGCCTGGCGTACACATGTCTGAAGAGACACCTCGGAGGGAAGGCTATGCAGCAAATAGGCTGGAAAATAAGCACGCTCTTTTCCACACTCCATCCAATTTATGAAAGCCCTACAATGAACACAGCCCTGAAAAGTCCACCATCTGACACTAAATAAATAAATAAGCAATTGGAGGACATAATAAGAAATAGACCTATGGCTCAAGTGAGGTGAGGGAGCAAATCATGGCTTTCTTTTTCAGAGGCATTATAACCAATTAGGGCCACCTCAGACCGGTTTAAGACAGGAAATGCTCTTCAGATCTGCATGAAGGCCATCAGAGGAGCACACCTCGGGCAAAAGCACACGTAGCACTGGGTCTGTATGTATGTAAAAAGTCATTTTAAAACACATTCAAGTGATTGCAGTGGAGATGTACAATCTGGGAAAAAATGACCATGAGAACATGTTGGAGTGCTGAATTATGTCAGGATTCATTTGCATGCATGCTACTTGCCCCGGTATAAGTCATGAATGCCCTCCTTCAACTCAAATGCCCAGACCTGAGTGCACTTCAGTCATACCTTGACCTACAGTGCCAGAAGCTTTACTCAGTCACTCACGTTTAAGGCACACAGGCAAAAGGCAGACATCAGGCTGTTCACATGGCGCAGCTTAGGTTATCACTACAGTTAATATGCATGCTATATGTAAAAATACAGACCTATTTAATTCAATTTTCAATTAAATTCAAATAAATTCCATTCAATTTTATTTATATAGTGCCATAACAATAAAATTGTTTTATAGAGCCCAGGGCCTGAACCCCCCTGAACAACTAAAACTACTACAAAAACTGCTTAACTACTACAAACTACTTGAAATGACAATACTGAAGGCCTCTACTAGAACTACTACACACTACTAAAAAGGATAATATTTGAGATAAAATCCATGGATAAAATGGGGCTGACCGTGATGGTTTTGTCAGAGATGCGCAACTCCCTCTCCAGTGAGGTGATTCTCTCAGTGCTTTCCTTCTCCAGGTCTTCCACTGTCTGAACCAACAGCTGGTTCTGGTCACACAGGTCATTCACATAGGACTGCAGAATCCTGACTTTCTTCTGTGGAGGAACAAGCAAATATTTGAGGAAACACTCACACCAAACTTTATTTGATGTTACTGATGTTAACGATGACAGCATATACAAAAGAAGAAAATATTATGAGCTCTCAAGGTGTATATATTTTTAAATAGCAACCAACAATAAACTGCTTTAACTAGTAAGTTATTTAATTTCTACAGTCAATAGCTGTTGTTGTGAAAGTCAAGTACTGGATTATAACAACAAAAGCTCCTTATATTGCATTTCAATTTTTAGGATTCTATTTAATACCAAGCTCCATATATAGTTATAGATAACAACTACTTTCAAATATCATAGCATTCATATCTTTACTGCATTCCACTCCAGTATGTAAGTTCTGTGTTAAATGTGCTCAAAAGTGTACTTTCATGTGGACAAAGGCTTCAGTGAGGCAGCCTGTGAGTACCATTTCAGACATATTCCCCTCTGAGCTTTCTCAGCGAGCCCCTGCCTTTAACCAGTCACACGTTCAAAGTCAGGAAACAGGGCTCAAGGATGTCTGTCAAATTACACAAAGCAGGTGATGGTCTGGGCATAGCAGCGAAAGGGCAGGGCGAGAAAAGGGGGAGATGCTTGTTTTAAAACCTCTGGCTAGTATATAGGTAGATCAAATATCAGAGGAAAGCTTTCTTTGTAAACCTCTGACAAGTACTTGCTTGATTAGCACGTCTTGCATATTGCATACTGCAGCGTAAAATGCAGATGAGAGGGAAAAAACACAGAAAGGTTACGTAACTTCTTATTTTCAGATAATATTATGCACTTGCAAAGGGAAAATTAGAGAACTCTAAATGACAACTTGTGCATAATGGCCTACTGGCTAACCTTATAAAGTACACTAGCAGTGGACTGGTTGACCAAGCACTTTGTCCTAAACCTTGTTATCCCTGTTTGATGTCCAGCTCCTGAATTTCAGTCTAAATGCCCTCACATGATCATTTAAACTATTAGAGGCTTTTTATGCCTGACAGGCTGCAACTGTTTTCCTTGTTTTGAGATGGAATCCTAATGCAATTTACTAGCCGATACATGCACAGGGTCTCAGTGGGACAATATTACATTACAGTTATTATGTGTATGCTACTTCAGTACATTGTTGAACTATTCACTTTCTGTCTGAAAGGTGTGTATATATCAATGTCAATATTGTAGGTAGGGGAGGAAGGCCTATGGGAATAGCACAAGCCTTGAAGAAAGCTATTTTGCCATTCCGAGAAGGTTGAATTGTAGGGGCTGTCGTTTTGCCACCGTGTTTGGTACACAGTAACATCACAAGGGGGTTGAAGAATGAATGGCAAAAGACTATAGCACCTACCTGCAACATTTCTTCTTGTGTGCAGCCTTCTGTGCCAGTTTTGAGGCGTTTCAGCCTCTCTTCATAGAGACTTTTGAATTCCTCAAAAATAACTTTTACATTTTTAGTCACAGAGCAAGGTGCCAGTGCTTCTGAACCTCTTCGCCTTTGAGCATCACTTCTGTCCTGTGCCCACGTTGAGTTACGACGAATCTCAACAGTTCGTCTGCTTTCCTCATTCATTTTATGACAATATTATTTGGTTACCTATGTTTAATTAGTAGGAATGTTAGCTAACACTTGAAATCGCAAACATTAATTAATAGCCATATCTATCCATCGGTGTGAAGGGAATGGGTGGATTAATGAATTAACTTGGACGTAAAACCGAATTACTCTAAAAAATAATAATTTCATCAATAGCCTACATAAAACTGTGAAACGTGGACAAGAAACCCGTTCATTCATTGAGTTAACGTTAACGTTTTTTTCCAGACAATGAGCTAACGTTAATTGTGGCTAACGTGACTGGAAAAAAACAGACACCTGACAGGAGATTTTCCAAGTTATCCTACATTTCAGACTCTTACGGTAAAATATCCTTTTTCACCGCGGGCATTCTTGCAACAATTGTCCTACTTTCAAACCCCAGAATACGAGTAAACATATGGAACTTCTTTCATGGCAAACTGTTTCAAATCAGGACTTCTCAGTAACAGGTGGGACGGTTGGATTGTTGTAGAAACGAGGTAAATGGTAACTAGCGAGTTGAAGGCGTGTGAGTTGCTTGCTGTAGTGAGCCCGCCTGCTGCAAAACTCTACTGGTTGGAATAACCTTTCAACCCCAATATGAAATATTTCTATTGGCCAACTGTAACTGACGTCAGATTAGATAGTTTGGTTGAGGTTTGGTAAACAAACGAAACGCTCCTCCCCGCGGTTTCTACAGCACAGATATTCGTCTTTGCCTCGCTGAATCAGATGATTAGCGCTACACAGTGTGATAGGCTCTGTCTTGTGATGAGTTCGGAAATGGAGACATTTGCGATTGGTACTTTGCTCTTTAAGGAGTGGCCAACAATGACAGAATCCGGAAATGCAGAAAGCTTTTCAAGCGAGGTGACATTTCGTGCATCAGCATTGTAAATGGGTAAATATCCGTAGTTTCCTCCATTTTCTCTTTAACGCGAAGCGGTAGCACCGTTGCTTCAAGTAACACATATCACGGCACACATTGTAAACCAAGTACGCAAAGTATTATTTGATCGACATCGTTGGCGATGTGTGGTCGACGTTGGTGCATTCGCGGACAAACACATCAGCGTCTTGAAATAGGCTGAAGTTAACATGTATTTGTTCAAAGACTTGGGTCCCTATTGTCTTATACTACTGACGATGGATTACTTAGTGAAGTGTTAAACTATGAAATATTGTTACGCTGAATTATTCAACATTAAGACCAACAAACAGACACTGCTGAAAAGTCTACAAAGACAGATTAAAACACAGTTACTTCGCTTCGAAGTAACATTGTAGGTCCTTACCCTTAAATGAAAATGAATGCAATAATGTGTTTGTCGAAATATTTCAGCTAATCTCAAGATTTGAGTTTGACCCACACCGCAGGATTTGACTATATTTTACAGTCACCTTGAGTTCCAGGCCTGAACCAAGGCAGCTTTGTGATTTTATTGATTTCTAGATTTTATTTCTTCGAGTCCTCTTAAGTTCCTCTCCCAACTTTCAGTCATTGTCCTTTATCTCCCTTTTTCAGTCTATGAGCAACTTGCTTTTGCCCAGGCTTAATCCTCACTCTGATTATCATGTAATGCCCTTGCCTTATTATAAAATGGGGGAGATTTGGGATTTTTTTTTTTAATGACGACTGTGTATGGACTTTTAGAATTAAGAATCAGGATTGTTGTCGTCAAGAGAAATTAGACCAGATTTGATTGGGCCCTGAAAGTGGTCCATAGCACACTTAACATAATGACTGGATTTAAAAAAAGATTCTGTGAAGTCAGTCTGGAGTATGATCTCGGCCTGGGTCAAAAGGTTGTTTATAGAAACCTCCAAAAGCAGCATTTAAAGGATTGGACTTGTTTTTGTTGCCAAATGGGGAACATTGCTATTCATGTCCAAGAGACATTACATGAGATTTGCTATGTTTTATATGCTTATTTTTAGTAATGGAATATAACAGTACACTATGTCTTACACATCAAAACCAAATGATAGGCTATCAAAACATTAAATAAAATGTTATTGATGAGGGGGAAGTTTACCAAAAATGATAATTCTGCCATTTTTATTCATATATGCCAGTAACCATGCATTCGTATTTGTTCTGTGTTACACCTCGTATGCAAACGTAATATGGGTTTGTAAAAGTTAGGGTTTTTTTTTTCAATTCATAATTAGGTGAACTTGGCCCCTTTCTTAATTGAAAGGTTTTCTAAGGTTTGTTCCGACCTTAATCTAAAGACTTAGACTTTAGCCAATAATATGTAAACCGACCTCTGTATTTCATGTGTCTTTTACACCTTTAGGGTTATCGTAATGGCTGTTTTAACACCTCACCTAACGTTAAAATTTGCATGAGTCTGACTAATGTTTGAAATTAATATGTAGACAAGGCCTGCAGTTATGTGCCTTTTTAGACGGATGGTAGAAAGCCCCAGTGCACACATTAGGCCCTTAAGATAGTGCCTCACGGTTTTCTAATTTATTAACTGTTCTTTTTAGTCATTCAGTGAGCTGCTTCTGTTTGTTAAAGTTTCATGAGTTTTTAAGTTGTTTTCCTGCGAACCTTGGCACTTATTGCTTATACAGACTTTGCATCTTCCACCTTCATACCCACAAAATCAATTAATTCTGTTAAATAATTTACCGTCTGCACAAACTTGATTAGGCAAAGCATATATCTTTTGTCAGCTTGCTTTAAAAGATGCTTTTTTCAGACACTAACTTTAGCCCATACACTTTCTCTATGAGTTCTTTGGTGATTAGGGAAATAGGTTCGCCTTGATAAAGCATTAGCGTGCAACAGCCTAAGACCCCCAGTGCACTCACATGCATGCATTTTTTATGAGACAGACTCATAACAATTAGTCTGCCCATGAAGTGAACAATGTTAGATTCCATTTGAATCCCCTCTCTGGATGACATCACTCTTAAAGCTAAGAAATGGATGTTCTCATCAATGTTAAAATAAAAATGTGCTAAAATAAGAGAAATAGAAAAATTCGTGTTCGCATTTCCTACTTTCTGTAGAGAAAAAAAAAAGAATTTGAAAGGACTGCATTGTCTCATAGCATTAAATATAAAGAAAAATAATGCTGAGGTTTTAAATGTGGAATATGTTTGAATATGAAATGTAGACACATAGCCCTCAGTCCTGTAGGCCTGTGGGATGTCAGCTGAAATGAGGGACTGGAGTTAGTGTCAGTGTGGTGGCCCCCTTTCCTCAGCGGGGGATCGGTTTGGACAACAGCCAGGCTGACGGGAAGTTTAAAAGAGCTTTGGTGATAATAGCCTTTACAGTAGCGGCCTGGATAAAGAGATACGCTCTGACCCCAGGGACTGGCGAACGTAGGGACTGGCGAACGAACGAAGGAAAGATCTCCTCACCTTCCCCAAAGGTGCTTGGGGCTTGCAGTGCGAAGAAATCTAAGGTCAAGAAAGCGTAGGCCCTTCTACCCCCCTCCCTCCCCCCACCCCCAGTTCTGCAGATTCCGAGTAGTCGTCTTGCTGCAGGAATTCCCCGCCCCATCTCATTGTCACGGCAGAGCCAAGGTTGCGCCGTTACTGTGCTTATCAGTGGGAGACTTGCAGGCCCTCGCCTCAAGCATACTGCCTGGAAAGAGGATGCTGGCTTATGGGTTGCGCTGTTGTCAGTCATTTGTCACTTAGCGGCAGTTGTCAAGGCCTCAGCTTTGTGTGGTGTATTCCAACGCATCTTCCTCATCCATTTTGTGGAGACAGGAGTGGTATCCATTTGCACCGCATTCAGCAGTTTTGGGGGGGGTGCTGACACTGACACTGTTGTTTTGGATCAGGTTTAGCTTTCGGTGGAAATTATTCCCACCTCATTTGTATGTGAACATGCAGTGTAAAACAGAATGGAATATTACGTAAGTACTAAATGGTTTATTTAAGCAAAAGGATTGTATCAAAAAGTCACATTTAAATTGTAGATCTCTGCAAACATGATGGTCCAAACAATCATATTCCATTGTTTACTATACAAAACAATTCTACCATATTTGTTATTTTTTGTTCTGCCAAAAACAATAGGTTTTACTAAATTGGAGAATAACAGCACAGTCAAGAAGTTTTACTGCTTGTCAAAGCAGAATGTTGTACGAATATATTACAAATAGTAGTCGTCACATACACACACATACATACATGACCGATGTTTGACAGTCCATAAAATAAAATGTTGACTAATATTTCACTGTGCAACCTCACATATATATATTTTAAAGGAACCATTTTGTAAGTCTGTTTTGAATCATCATTTAAATGTATAAAGTCATGATTCACGCTGTAGTAATTTTCCCAGTCCTGTCCATTGTCCCCGTGGTGATGAATGTGATGATGAGGCCTGTGACTCACTGCTGCCCGGCTAGAGCTTCAGAATGAACTGCACGCGGCTGGGCTGTATGCAAACAGCAACTCTTGTGTTTACAGTGGAAGTAAACAGCACCATTGATTGCACATTTTGATTATTACATAAGAACCATGGATTTTCAGTTCTCCGGTTAAAGCCCTGTAAATTTAAATGCGTAATTTCTATAGGCAGCAGACATTGACAGAAGTGTCTAGTTGTTATGTATTTGGCAAGTTGTGCGGGTCTGAAGGAGCATGTCAATAGTAATCCTAGTATTGATAGCAGTCCTGTAGGAGATGTTACTTACCCCAGCTAACATCTATGTGATCCTCTTAATCATAATTACATTAATATCGACAGTCCCCTGACAATAGTCACATTACTATTGATGGGTCGCTGTCAATAGTACGCTCTCAAATAAAACATATTCATTCATAACTTGTAAACTGCTCAATAAAGGCTTTAAAAAGAATGTCAAGCGGCTGTATTCCCTGAGTGGACGGGTGCAGTGTCACTGCGTACCTGGCCAGGCAGACGACTGCACAAGGGTTTTTCCCTCCGCTGTGAAGGGGGCGTTGTGGTCAAACACATTAGGCAAATGCAAAGGCAAAAGACTGGAAACTGCGAATGCAATGCATGTCATTTTATATTTATATGAAGTGAGGATATGTATTGACTTTGTGGCACCCACCCACTCACTCACATATGCATAGGGATGGGAATGTATTGATACAGTATTCACATGTACTCCTGCCAAATAGTATGCATTTGCCATGTGTGGGCACTACCCTGTTTTTTTTTTTATACCGCAGGGCTTTTGTGATTATTTGATGTGAATAAATAAATAAATAAAATTTTCTGGGGATTGTCCAAATCCTATCCACGGTCACACAAAACTTCTAGAGGCTGGTCACCATTGGCAGTGGCCCTTCCTTTTTTAACAGTTGCATTTGAAGAGATAAACTTGGTGTGATAGAAACGTACTCCATGACAAATTGCCAAACGTCACAGTTCTTAGATCCTGTATAAAAGCCCGTCAAACTAAAGTAGTTCCACATGGCGGATGTTTACTGTAGTGCCAAGCCCGTGCGGGTTGGATAATCTCCTGTGATGTGATTTGTCCACATCCACAATCTCCAGAGGGAACAGTCTAAGACCTCCTGTGCTTCTGCACCCTGCACAGCTAAAAGGGAATTTCTTATGGGCTTTACATGTGAAAAGTGATTTCAACTGAAATGCAAAAAAAAAAAAAAAAACGCATAAAATGTCTCTTCTTGTGCTTGTAGCGGACGCTAGAGGTGAGGCACCCGGCCCCGGGGAGGCTTCTGACCTGGCGACGCGGGTTTTGAGAATAAGTCAGCTGGATGCTTTTGAACTGGATGGAGCCTTGGAACAGCTCGTTTGGTCACAGTTCAGCCAGTGTTTCCAGCACTTCAAGCCAGGCCTTTTAACCCCTTTTGAGCCTGAGCTCAAAGCGCTGCTCCAGCTACTGCTGTGGCGCTTCACCGTCTACTCCCAGAGCGCCACGGCAGGCCAGGCGCTGCTCAGCATCCGCTACCGCGACGCCTCCTCCGGCGCGCGCCGCTACCGGCCTATGAGTCGGCGGCAGAAGCTGGGCTTGGCGCTATGCACGGTGGGGGGGCGCTGGCTGAGGGAGCGCTCGCATTCGCTCTTCTTGCGGCTCCCCGCCGACTCGCACGCCCGTACGGCCCGCCGCGCGCTGGAGCTCCTCGCCGGGCTGGCCAGCGCCGCCAGTCTGCTCAACTTCCTGCTGTTCCTGCGGCGCGGCAGCTACCCCACGCTGGCGGAGCGGCTGCTGGGGGTGCGGGCGGAGTTTAGCCGGCCACAGGGCCCGCGCGACGTCTCCTTCCACTACGTCAACCGCGAGCTGCTGTGGCACGGCTTCGCCGAGTTCCTCATCTTCCTGCTGCCGCTGGTGAACGTGTGGAAGCTCAAGTCCGCCGCGCTCGCCCTCTTCTCGCCCCCGCACCCCTCTGCGGACGCCGACGCGTCTGAGTCCACCAACTGCAAAGAGTGTGGGCTGTGTGGGGAGTGGCCCACGATGCCTCACTCCGTAGGCTGTGGCCATGTGTTCTGCTACTACTGCATTAAGGGCCACGCCATGGCAGACATGTACTTCACCTGCCCCAGGTGTGGGGCTGAGGGCGGTGCCGTGGAGCCAGTAAGGCTTCCGGTGGAGCTGACGGAAATCCGACAGGATTAGGAGACATCATGGCTCCAGCTTTGCTTCCCTAAAAGTTGGTTTTGTGTACACATGTCCAAGAATTATTAGTTATTAATTGATTATTAATTAAAGAATACATTATTTGGGAGATTAAATTGTGTGCCACTCCTTACCTTGTTCCTATGTGCCTCAACATAAACTGCATGTTGGAGTGTAGTCATGTGAAGTATGCAAATATATAAAGAGACAGTATTTATAAGTGAATTAAATTACTGTATATCTTGCGTATGTAAAATAATGTGGATATTTGCTGCCTTCAATTTTTTGTTGTAAATAAACCGAACAAAACACATGCGTTAAAGATCTGAGTGACTGATTACATTTTTTAAATGTATGGACTTCATGTCTGTCCAATTTGTGTCATGTCATTAAAATTTCATGCAGACTGTTCACTTTTCTTGTGTTCTTGGAGAAACTGAATAAATAAACTCTGAATGATCATCACAGAGCTCGCTTCGTGCTCGTTCCTGGTTTCCCTCCTCGACAGTGAAATTTGCACAAGATCAAGGAGAGGCCACGATTCTTTGGGAGGGGGGGTGTAAGATTGACAGACATCCTGGCATAATCTCCTTTGGCCCTTCTTAAGACGGCAGTAAACTGTAACAAACCCTCTTGCAGGACCATGCAACTTTCAGGCATATTATGCACTAATCCTAATAATGACTGCCGAGATGGTTATTTATTCTGGCGTTAACCTTCTCCAATGAGCCATGCCGCAGGCAAAATGCACCCGAGTGGGCTAAGGCCTACTGGAAAGTCTTACCTTTTTTTGATCACACAGGCTTAATTGCAGACTGCGGAGGCAATCAATCACAACTCCAGGCGTGATGGGCCTCTCGGTTTGTTGGTTTTTCTGCCTCTTTGTAATCGCTGTCGGAATTTGTTTGACAGAGCGAATTTTCACTCGGAATTGCGAGGGACTTGATTCGCGCTCACAACCATGCTGGCTGATGCCTTTAGTATGGCCATGTAGTAGGCCCGATCACGCGATTTTACACAAACGGGTTGTGGAACGTGACTTAGTGGGAATGGTAACAAATGCTCAAGGATGATACAGGACCCTGGGTTTCTGTTGTTCAGGATTATGAACACTTTTCAGCAGGCTTTTCAATCAGTGCTCTTTTTAAAGCTAAATATCCTGACCAGATATGGCATATACTTTTTTTTTCTCTACAACTTGCAGATGATTCAGGGATTAGACTCTAATGTGACAGGACATTTACTTTACTAATGAATCTCTGCCTTTTCCCTTAAATCACTAAAACACTTCTGAAGATTATGCGGTAGCAATTTAAGCACTGCACTTTATATCTATAGGGTTTATTTATTAAGATGACAGGATTAAGCAGTTGAGGACGAAATGATGAACAGCAAACACATCTATGTCGCACTTCACCTTCAGACCTAGGTAAACCATCACTCTACAGCATGAAGTAGTCAATGCAATCTATAGAACACATATGTGGATATGCCATCATGAGAGCTGTAGGGTATGCATATGTGTGACCTGGTATTAATGCGTGACGGGGGAATGATTTCCTTGCGGCTTAGACCAGCACCTACAGAATATTTTTATACTTCTTTGTATAAAAAAAAAATTGCAGTTTCTGCTGAATCTCCTGAATCTCATTTGTTCACTCCAGCCTGGAGTCCCTTTGGCTATGTAATCTAGCCAGCCTAACGCCATTTAGTTCAGCAAATTGCCCCCGACATCTTTCACATGAATACGTGGGAGAGAGCGTCATTACCGTACGTAGGCCGATGCACAGCGAGCGAGGTTCCCACTCCGAGGGGCGATTCTGTTCATTTTACTCCACATTCCTCAGTCTTTGATGTGGGGCCTTGATTCCTCTGATTAGTGCTCTTAAATGTAAAGAGGTGTATTTTAGCAGGAGTAATGTCAACGCTTACCTTTTGTGTCTGTTCACTGTGTGGGCATAATGTAATTATTGCCCTGGGCTCATTGGAAAGAGATGGAGACTTATCTCAGCAACGTCTCAACATTCTCAGGCAGATGCCATGCTTGTTTGATACAGAGGAAACTGCTCTGTCGGAGGTTATCTGACCTTTGTGTGTGTGTGTGTGTGTGTGTGTGTGTGTGTGTGTGTGTGTGTGTGTGTGTGTGTGTGTGTGTGTGTGTGTGTGTGTGTGTGCGCGTGCGTGTGTGCGTATATGTGTGTATATGTGCGTGTGTATATGTGTGTGATTGTGTCTACATATTGGACAAACTTTATTTCAAAATCTTGCACACAACTTTCCTTTCATAACAAACAAAAAATACTTTGAATTGTACTTTTAGTTCTGTGTTGGTTTATAGTTTGCTAACATTGGCTGACAATATCAAAGCAACTAAAAGAAATAGAATTCGTGTTATTTTGCGGCAGAAACATGCCCAATGAAAATAAACTGGAACTGAGGCTACAGTATTGAAATCAAATCAATATCTCTTTTTGAGGTGATGGGTTAGAATCTGTAGTGGCTGTTGCTGTCCCAAACATCCAAGTTCATGTTTACTGGTTGAATCATCATTCTTATGCATGTGAGTGTGTGTGGGTGTGAGTGTGGGTGTTATTCGTAAAAGTCAAGAATGCTAAATGACCATTAGGCCAATGTAATTAGTCTCACAAAGTTTTCATTATTCTCCTTAAACATAGTTGGGTTTAAGTTCATGAACTCCAGACAACCTCTGTGCAGTAGCCAATTATCTCTGCATTTTCACCCTGGTCAGTTCATGAGGACAATCAATGTCTTGATTTAAAAAAAAAGAAAAAAAACTATGCCCACTTTTCATAGCGTCTAGTCTTCATCTATCCATGTTTAAAAACATGGCATCCTTCATGACATGGTCACTATAATACATTTGTAAAAAAAAACTGCCCCTCATCCATGGAAAATAACCTTGCACATGTGCATAATTATCAGGTCAAGAGCTATCAAAAGTTTCACCACACACACACACACACCCACACCCAAACCTCCACACACATACACATACACACACCTCTTATGAAGGCTTCCACTGTAATTGAAGCACTAAACAGCAGCCTCTCATTTCATGCACTTGAGCTGCGTGCATCTCATCTCATATGATGCAAATGCTTGGCAGGTTGGGTTGGGTTGGCATTATGTGGTCTGACGGCACCCAGATCAGGAGAGGGGAGAAGCCTGGCAGGGCAGAGCAGGCAGGCAGACGGGCAGGCAGCGCGTGCGATAGAGAGCCCCACAGGCCCCCGTGGAGAAGTACAAAGCACCAGGCTGCACTACATGCCCGCGAGGAGGAAGAAGCCAATACCTGTGTGCCTCCCCGTCCAGCGCTCCCATTGGCCGGTGCGGCGGCGAGGAGTAGCGGGGAGAGTCTGTGAACGATGACGGGGAATTACTGAGGGATTAGGGTCCCGTCTGCACTGTAACAAGCCCGAGGTGAAGCCGGCTCCAGCCAGGTCTGGAGCTCTCTCCTCATTGATGTCTAATACATACAAAATTGCAAATAATCTTCAGACATCCTTCCAGATGTGCCCTTGAATTTCCTGCAGCTTAGGGCTCGAATCAAAGTGCTTTTAAAGTTTTGATAACTTCTGCAAATCTTGATTGAAACCGTGCACATGGAAGAATGTTGCGTGTGTTTGTCTAAAAGATGCTGGTTGAAACGCAGGCATTAATGATATTCATGCCTTCTGCAGGAAGGAGAGGTATTGTCTGGTACACAAAAGGCCACTTATCTGTTGTTGAACAGTCAGAATACTCAGTCTCCCCTTAGATCATTTTAAATCACAAATAATAGATTCACCTGCATTTTAGAAATGAATGCAACAATAAAAATATGTTTTCAAAATGTGTTAATCCAGTATATTATTTAGATCAACGTTTATTATTTTTAAACCTGGCCTGTGATGATATACCTTTTTACTCATATAATTTTAACCACAATAAAGGTCACTTGCATTTAATTTTATGTAAAGAAATAAAAAAAATAATAACATTTGATATGGTTTTTAAATGTACTGTGCACGTAAAATGTTAATGTTTTTATTTTTCAGAGTTGGTCACAATTCAAGATTTTAAAAATAAATAAAATATGTTTCCGTGTGTGGACAATGTGTCCCATCAACTGTGACTGAGCAATGGCTTTTGACAAATGATGATTGCAACAACAGAGTGAAAGCAAGCATCCTTTAAATGCTTAAAATAAGTCTAGCATAATGTAAGGCATCAAACACAGCACTGTACTGCAGTTAATGACACTGTGTATACAAGATGTCTGTTCACAGCAAGCCTCGGAGAAAAAAAATCCAATCTACCATGCACCTGAAATATACTGACAATGTAGATGTGCATTTCAGCGCGGAATCTTCAGCTAGCCGAGATAAATCATTTCCCCCCGTTGCCATGGTAACCATACTGCAAAGGCGCCCATCTGAACTCCTCTTGGAAATCAGTGAACCCAACATGTCTGCAAAGATTAACCTGCGCTACAGAATTTGTTCTGTTTGCAAATTCCACACACACACACACACACACACAGGTACAAAAAAGAAATATGCAAGTCTCCATCAGTTTGAGCAGAGAAGGAAATTGATTCTTTCATACAAATTCCCTCAGAATAGGATTCAAATTTTGCTTCATTACAAAGCAAGATTCACAGAGATTCTAACTGCAACCTCCTTTTTTATTACTGTTCCCTCTGTGATGATTGCTAGATCAAGCTAGTCTAACTAGATAAATGACTGCAGAAGTTGGCTGGAAAACAGAGGGAAGCGCTCTCCTTAATGCTGTGTTTGACTGGCATTATCTTTTTACAGGCCTGGAACATTGCTGCGGATGAAGTGCTGTCAAATGTGCATGCATTCTCTATCCATCCAACAGGCAGACATTTTGCCATATCAGTGAGATGTAATCCATGCTTTGGTTTTTAAGGAAGCCTCCTCTCCCCCCAACAGCCCTCTCCTTTATACCAATCTAAGACACAGCAATAAACCAACACATCAGTCTTACACCAGATTCCTGTTCTTTCGCCTCCAACCGGTGACTACTGGCTGGGCGTACCCGTGCTTTTCAGCATGTTTTCATATTGTGAAGGTGGGAGGAAGGCTTGCCCTTGATATTCTTTGCTTGATTGCTTTGGATGCAACCCAGCTGGGGCTTCTGAGGAAGGTGGGGAAACGGCTCTGTAGACAAACACACACACACACACACACACACACACACACACAAACACAGACACTCCTACACACACACACACACACACACACACACACTCCAGCACAGTTTTTTCCAGGTGTGTGTCTGAAGGTGCCTCAATCCCATGGTATTACAATGCTGCCGAATCCAACAACTTCTTTTCAATTTGCACTCCACCTGAACTCCATTGTCAGAGCACTTTTTCTTTCAAACTGATGAAAAAAATATTTATTTAAAACAGGCTAAAATTCAAAGAAAAAAACTATTGCCACCATAGAATGAAATCTGAGAGCACATTGTTATGCACTGTGTCCTATACACGAACAGAGATTTCATGTTTCGAAAAAAAGCTATTTTAATTTCTCCGTACTGCCTCTTGCCCGTGGACATAAAATCTACACTATAATAACATGTTTTCAGTGCAGCTGAAATCAGAATATGTAAAGAGAGACGGTATCTGTGTAATGTTTGCCGATGACAATGTGCTGTTGCATATTCCTCCTCGGGAGGGAGGCTGTCTGGGCTGGCCGTGCGGCGCTTCTTCATGTATGTATGTATTTATCCATTGAGAGGCAGCACAGCATGACCCTGGGGCTGGGAGCGAGGTGGCGCAGGGGCGAGAATTCCCCCAGGGGCTCTCATCTTTTACTGCGCTGTGACAGAAAATGGAGGCTGTGCGCGCCGAGCGCTGCATTAAAAACCCTTTACCCATCAGTGATTTATTGTGCTGGAGCCAGCAGAGCTGAGGCTACCCCACCACACCATCACACACACACCCTAGAGAGCAGCCATTTGGGATGCTCAGCTCTGGGGGGCTGGCTGCTTTATCAAAAAAGGGGGGAAAGGAAAAAAAAAGAAAGAGAAAAAAAGAGAAAAGCAGGACATGGCACAAGATGGCTGCTTGTCTGGTAATTTTGCATTTTAATAGTTATCTCGGGCCGATGCGATAGTAATTCGGAGCACTGGAGTGTCACGGCAGCCGTCCGGTGACTGCATCACAGGAAGACAAAGTGATGCAATTTACGGCGCTTCCTGTTGGCGGCACCTGCTCCTCCTGCCGAGCAGCGACTTTCCCACATGCATTTCCCTCCTTCAGAGGATACCCGCTCCGTTTGTCCTTCACAGGGACCCGTCCTTAATAGCAATTTTCATTCATTCATCGGGCTGGAATTAATCTGCTCTGGAGGAGCTGCTGCTGGAATGATAATCAAACCTTTTTTTGGGCTTGAGAGGCAGCTCCCAGGCGCTCGCTCTGCACATGCTCACAACTGAATGTAAACAATGCACTGATGCCTGGCGTTGATGTGTAGGTCTTTTTTCTTTCGTGTGAAATCTGCAGAAGCCTCCTTTTAGCCTGTTTCCTCCCAGGTAGCATCACAGCGTGGAGGGTGGATCACAGGGCTCGCTTATTTAGAGACAGAACAGCCAGAGGTTAGGATCCGTGACATTCGCACGCAGACGTGAGATCTTTCACGTCGAGAGGCGTTCTCTGGTGAAGCTTTGACACTCGGAGAGATTTGGTACATACACACACACACACACACACAGGCACTGCCTTCCGGAGGTAGGCACAGCACACGCAGTCTTTCAGAGGAACTGAGAGAAAAAAGAAAGAGAGAATCTGTGTGCTGGGAACATTTCCATGTCTGCTGTCTCTCTATGTCAACATCAGACGAGCTCACAGAGGAAGGGTTGCCCTGCAGGACTGTCCTGACGCGCCGAGACAAAGCGCCGACACACACACACACACACACACACACACACACACACACACACACTGTGGGAAGGGCCCTCGGTAGCCCCGCGCTAACCTTAGGGTGTGCTTTCACCACGCAGGTCACCACAGGCCCGCTCCTCCACAGATCTCATCATCAAAGGCGAGGAGAGCAGACAGAGAGGGAACCCCAGCACAGAGCCGGCCCTGTCGCTCTGGCCCTGTTCATGCGCACTGCTTCAAGGCCATAGCAGGGCCGGATCCATCCATAACGGAAGCAGCTTGTCTCTGGGAGTGGAGTGTGATGTGCAAGATTGTGGCAAGCACCTTTAGATGTCATACACAAAGACCTCATGATTGGGATTATATTTTAAGTGGATATGTAAAAGGCATAGTTTATCTGCAATCAGATTGAAACAGGTCGAGTAGGGGCCGAATCATATCTTGCTGGGAATCAACATGTACACAACTAGTCGTGTCTCCTTCAGACTGAATGGAAGGTGTCTAAACTGACTGACGTACAAACGGTAATGTTCCCCCGGAAAGTATCCTGAGATGGCCGATGTCATTGAATCATGTGGAGTAGCAGTAGGAGTAGGGGGCTCAGACCCTTGCTCTCCTCTCCGTCTCCCCCATCAACCGCTCCTGGTGAATTAATGATGGGGACTTTGTTGTGTGGAGGACTCTTTCACTTGCATTTGGTGCAGACCGATAACTCTTCTTTCAAAATGCTGAATTCTAGATTACATCTATTGCAGCTTAAAGTGTATTTTCCTATAAACAGCAATCTACAGCTCATAAAAATTCATTATGAAAGGCATAAACAAGGCCCTCTGCTTGGCAAGAGGGGCAGTAAGTGATCCATCAGTTTCCCCCCGCAGAAAACCAATTTCCCTCTCAACGTTCAGCGCCTCCACTCAGCCTCAGATTGGCTCTGCCATCCACCCGAGCCCTGCTGTTGAGACCAGTCAAACGGGTGCGGCTGGAAAGCACTCCTCGTGTTTAATAGGACAGTTGGCTATTCACTGTCTAATGAATACAGCCACAACACAGAGATACTCCACCGTACTCACGCCCGCCCCATTCTTGAGAGAAGTAGAAGTTGACAGAAAGGGGCTTGACAAACTCCTTTTATTTGACACATGGTAGTTTTTCTATGTTGTTGTTGTTGTTGTTGTTTTTGTGCTCCCAAGTTTTGCATGTTTCCTTTCCATCAAACCTGAATGAACCAAAGCACTAAGAGTGAAGAATACACAAAAAAACCTATTCGGATTTCGACACTTTATCTCTGAGAAATGACAGCGTAATTATAGTGGCCTTTTGCATGACGTGTGATTAAGCAAACAGTCCATGGCGTTTGTCCGTTCCCAAGGTCGGACTTCGCAGTTCCTCTCATTTCCTCGCGTGCGTTCGGTTCGCCCCCTCCGTTTTAAAGCGAAGTGACGCGCATGTGCTTTCACGCAAGGTGCAGCACACGGCATGCTGGGAGAGCACAAATAATGGGGCCACCAAGGGCTTGACGCTGACGCAGAGCTGAGAGCAGAGACAGGGTTGTTATGGCGATCACCGCTAAACGTGCCGGCTTGATGTATAAATGACGGGGTTGCGTCCTGAGATGGCTAATGCTGCCGTAATGAGCCGCTGGGCCCAGGCCTGTCTTCACCCTGTTTATCATCAGCCTCTTATGGTATTGTAAAAGAGAGATGGGACCTGACAACAGCACTCATGTCTCAGTCTCGCCTGCTCTCTCTAAGCTTAATGCATAGACAAGCTGAAGCGTCGACGATCACACTGGTGTAGGATACGCATGAGAATGATGATTCAAGCAGTAAACATGAACTTGGATGTTTGGGACAGCAACAGCCACTACAGATTCTAACCCATCACCTCAAAAAGAGATATTGATTTGATTTCAATACTGTAGCCTCAGTTCCAGTTTCTTACATTGGGCATGTTTCTGCAGCAAAATAACAAAAATTCTATTTCTTTTAGTCGCTTTGATATTGTCAGCCAATGTTAGCAAAAACCCAACACAGAATTAAAAATATACTTGAAAGTATTTTTTTGTGTTTGTTATGAAAGGAAAGTTGTGTGCAAGATTTTGAAATAAAGTTGTTTTGAAAACATTTGTCCAATATGTAGACACAATCACACACACACACACCGATCACTATGAAGTCTTTTCTTTCTTCCTTACAAAAAGAGAAGTGTTCGGTGTGTTGGCAGATATGCAAGAGGACTAAATGAGTCAGTGATGTGGAGACTCTAAACACAGAACACAGAACACAGAGCACAGAAGCTCTCCTGCTCCATAGCAGGATTGACATGGCTGTGATCAAAATCCCATGTTTTCACACTGGTTGTGTGTGTCGAGGACGGGCCTGTGATTTGCATGCCATTGGGCAGACTATAAATATTCAGAGATGGCGGTGAGGTTCTCCCCGGTTCTGATAAGCAAGGCCAGAGCTCTGCTGTGTTCCTCACACACACACACATACACACACACACACACACACACACACACACCAACACACACACACACGCACACAGCTCAGCTTCTTGTTCTACACCTAACCAATGAATAAATGAATAATTTTTCAGAGATAGGACCACCACATGTATATGGATAAATTGGTTCTGTATTTATTTCAAAAATTGGTTATGCATATTACATATTTATTTTATGTTGCTGTGTTTTGGGTCACTAGTGATAAGTAACAATGAACGCGGTGAAATCGATTATTTCTTTATTTCGTCCCATTCTTTTGAAACAATTGATATGTAACACTGTTTGCAAAAAAACAAAAAAACAAAGACACCGACCAACAAAGTGGCCATTTGGGTGTAACATGAGAGGAAGTCAAATGAGGGGGCAATCTGGCCATGGCATCAGTTTAAATAATGCAGGACAGCCGCCTCTACCTCAGGCTCAGTGGATATGCAGTGCTGTGCTGTTCATTCATTCATTCACTCACTCAATCAATCACTCACTCACTCACTCACTCACTCACTCACTCACACACTCACTCACTCACTCACTCACTCACTCACTCACTCACACACTCTCACTCACTCACTCACTCACTCACTCACTCACTCACACACCCACCCACCCACTCACTCACTCACTCACACACTCACTCACTCACTCACTCACACATACACTCACTCACTCACTCACTCACTCACTCACTCACTCACTCACTCACTCACTCAGTCAGTCAGTCAGTCAGTCAGTCAGTCAGTCAGTCACTCACTCACTCACTCACTCACTCACTCACTCACTCACTCACTCACTCACTCACTCACTCACTCACTCACTCTCACACACACACACACACACACACACACACACACACACACACACACACACACACCATTACTCAGTGGTTACTCGTCCGGGTCGGGCGGTCAGTCAGTCTCCACTCAGCTGATAATCATTCTCTCACTTTCTCTGTCTTTCTCAGCCTGACTCACACACAGATATTACCCCCCCCTCTCTTTCTCTACTCAATCTCTCTATCACTCTCTCTTTCTATGTTGCTCTCATTTCACCCTAATGTAATTCTCTCTGTCTTTCTCTCTCTCTCACACACACATGCTCTTTTTCTCCCTGTTTCTCTCTCTTCACTTTTTCTCTATCTCTCTCTCTCTCCATCTCTCCTTATGTGTTCTTTATTTCCCTGATGGTCAAGCACTTGTAAAATCTTGGGCCTGCAGTCAAGCACTCTTTAAATGTAAAGCAGACAGTTATAAAACCTGACATGTTTACGGCCGTTGCCATGGCATTGTTTCTTCAGTACAGAACAATTAAATAAAAAAAAACTGCGTGGTCGTGGCGAGCTGGGGCCGAACTCTCTGAAGCCTGGCCGCTGCATGTGGCTGAGGAGAAAGGCAGGTTTAACAGAGGGTTATAGAGCAGCCGAGGGAGAGGACACTGGATGAAGCCAGCCAGAGAGCTTCAGACTGCATGTCAACACTCATGAATATACAGAGGCTGTCTGTCACAGGGGCAGAGACACGCACAGATACACACACACACACACACACACACACACACACACACACACACACACACACACTCCTGAAGAAAACACACCACCTGTCCTCAGTGAACAAAGCCAAAGCTGCACATGTTTTATGCCTCACATCTGTAAATGAAAGACTAGGTGGATTTGGCTACCAGGGTGTGTGTGTGTGTGTGAATGTGTATTATGTGTGCGTGTGTGTGTGTGTGTAGGGTGGGGGGGGGGGGGAGTGGACTCCTTTGTGCTGTCCTCAGATGATTATTTCTCTCATATTTCTTCATTCTGTCTGTTTGCCAGGCTTCTCTGTTTCTTTCTGTCTTTCTGTTTCCCTTGTCCTTGGTAAAAGAAACAAGCAAATACACAGTATTAAATAAAAAATAAGTGCCATTTCTTCACCTATATTATATTATCGTCTTACAGCCGACAGTGGCCTTCAGGTCAGTGGGACTATCTTGAATAAAGGGTCATGTCTAATTCTCCTTTTGCACTTTCAGAAAGATGCAATTTTGTTTCTCGATACAAGGTAACCTTTCAAATCCATTTAATTCCTTTTCCTTTCTCTGGTGTTTGTCTCAAACGTCACCCCGCAAGGGCATGTCAAGAGCCTGCAAACAAAATTTCAGCCGTGTTCCTCTCTAACAAGAAAACCAGAGGCTCGCTAGTGTGCATCTACCAATGAGTTTCTCTCTCTCTCTCTTGAAAAACTCTCTCTGATTCAACCCATCCTTGGAAATACTGTATATAGATATTGTATATAAAAAGCTCTGACAAAGCGTCCTGCTTCTTTTGCCCTGACACAAACTGTGGCTGTGAACCCTGTTCAATTTACTCATCATATGGCTTGAATAGACACAAAGACAAAGCCATTGAAGTAAGACTGGGCTACTGCCTACCTGTGAGCTGCAGTCTTTGCTTAAGATATGACACAGCCCTCATTTCAAAGCAAGACCTTTTTGTCCTGTTAGCTGTTGCAGAAATGTGTTGTTGTTTTTTAAACGTACACCTTACATTGAACATTGAGTGGTAGTGCTTCCCTTGCAATATGTCCCTGGGAAAAAAATGCATTAAAATGCATAGGTTGCCTGCAGTTCACATTATGTCTCATAGGGATGGGTCTAACCTAAAAGACATGCCGCCCTCACTAAAGCGATCCTTTTCCCCCTCTTTTTTTTAAAGACGGAAATAAGACATTTCTTTGTGAGGGCTGGCATCACAGAGCCAGTTTTTATCTGTCTTAAGCAATACCGTCTTCCGACCTTCATCTTTAACCATATGGGATGTGTGGTTTTCAGAACATATTGGAAAACACCACAGAACAATCTGCCGGAGAAATCCCAGTGGGTAGTAAACAGCATCTTTTGCAAGAATTTGTTTCTGTTGCGTATCACGGCATCTCATTTTGATTTCTCCCAGGTATCCTCTGACTCTCATTCCTCAGATACTTTTGTTTGTTGACTATGTAGCCTGCAGTGGATATTGGAAATATTATGAGCATGTGTTTCGCGCACACAATGCAATAATTCCTCTGGTATTTTTCCTTTTTTTCACCCCCTCCTTTCATATTTCCCTCTAACTGTGTGCTGTATGAATAAATATTGCATCACATCCCTCCAAACTCCCCCCCAAAACCCAAAGCCTTCAAATGTTTGTGCGGATGCTTCTTTTGTCAACACGCGCACCCTGCCTGTGCGGCAGCGCTAATTAGTACCAGAGCCAGGAGTGGAAATTGTGTCATTTTGCGGTCCAGACATGACATTAAAACATGCACACTTAATTTCTCTCTCTATCTATTTATCTCTCTCTCTCTCCCTCTCTGTGTGTGTGTGTGTGTGTATATATGCATCATCATGACATTAAAACATGCACACTTAATTTCTCTCTCTATCTATTAATCTCTCTCTCTCTCTGTGTGTGTGTGTGTGTATCTATGCATCATCATGACAAATAAAACATGCACATTTCATTTCTCCCTTCCTCTATCCGTGTGTATGTATGTATGCATCTATCTATTTATCTATCTTTTTTCCGTCTTTCCTGATCATATCCATGTGTTTAGTGCATGCTAAGCATGTCCTGCTGATTGGCTCTGTTTGGTGTGGATGTCTCATCTGGGGTTAGCACACCTGCAGGACAGCTCATCATCAGCCTATGAGACATCCATCCATAACGCAGCTCTACACGCACAGGATTACAGCAGTCTGGCACAGGCCTGATCTCCCCAACCATTTTATGTGACCACGGGGAGGCCCAACAACACAGATCTGCTTCTAAGGGGAGGCCATACATAACCAGCGCTCGGTCTGCCACGGTGTGACTAATCACGCATTCCCCCCACTCCTCAGGTGCATAGTGCTAAATGAAACGCAGGTGTTGGGGGGAAAAACAGGGCCAGCTTATGAACCAAAGAGCCAGTATTAGCAGGGAGGTGTTCCAATTGCTTACCAGAATAAAAGAACAGGAGGAAAAGGGGGAAACATAAAACAAACGCAAGACTTTAAGATCATACCAGGCTAGGGCTGAGAGAAACAAAGCACATGCCAGCAATTATTGTTTTGATTTTATTGGTACTAAATTCAAGGCTTACATTACATCAAAACTATTGTTTGCAGTTATTGTTGAGTCATGCAGATATTACCTAATTTGTCCATAAATGACCTTTTTCTTGACATTTGTATATCTGTGAACAATTGTAATAGTGGATGCCTCAGCGGTTTATCCATTGAAAAATGTGGGATTGTTTTAATGTCAGTACCCAACCAAAGAGTGCAGTGGCAAAAAACCTCTGCTTTAAGATGGCCTACAGCTAATGGATTTTCTCAGGATAATACAATGTTTGGGACAGGGAATTAGGCCTGAGAAAGGAATGCTACATTCCCACATGCAGAATTTAATTAGACCAGAATCAGTTTAAAATGAAATGCCTGGGTTCAGTGAACTAAATACAGGAATTAGTATTCCGCACATGGGAATTCTATGGACGGGGAAAAAGAGAGAGAGAGTGAGAGAGAGAGAGAGAGAGAGAGAGAGAGAGAGAGAGAGTGAAAGAAAAGAATCCAATCAGTTTTGATTCAGTTTACTACCTTTGGACTGACACGAGAAAACACTTGTGAGATAAATCTGTCAATAAACATTACAATACATGGCAAATGACACATGCATTAGCATTCTTAATTGATACTGACTTTGTCGATAAAACATGGATTTAACAGACCATTTGCATAGGCTCTGTCTTAAATGGAAATTTAATCAAACGATTTAGGGGCTAATTATCATTTTGTTTTAATGCCATTTAGTGGTTGAATGCCTTGATTGAATTCTATCATTGGTTTCACTTCTCTGTATGACTTTCCATAGCAGGGTCCATGCAATACACTGTAGGTATGACAATAGCTCGATAAAACTAATCAATTTTCTATTGACAAACAATGACAACTAATGCTGACCCAACTGTGCTGAACTAAATCCATTATCCGCTGCGATAGGCTAACGTGCTAATGTGCTAACCCTCAGATGGGAAACAGGTGGGGGGGGGGGGGGCAGTACAAAGACCTCGTTTAAGGACTCCGCTGAAAATAAGCCCCAATTTGTTTTCAGAAAAATATATATATATGGCTATCGAACAAGGAAAGAATTTAGCTTGGAAGCCGACAGGTGTTTCACTCTGTCTCCATGCAGTGGAGTTGCAACAACAAAGAGTGCTTGAGCAGTAGGCTAGGGGATTACCATCAGGTGTCCTTTCTCTCTCTCTCTCTCTCTTTGGGCTAAACGATGGAACAATCTGCCAAGGAGGGCCAAACAGGATACAGAAGGAACGATGACGGGGTGACCCGCAGGTCTGAAATGTCTGCAAACAACTGTGAAAACACAGGAGGGGACCGTTTTCACAGCGTGAGGGTGAAGAGGGGGGTGGGGGGGAGAGAGCAGGGTGGAGGGATGTAGGGGTTGGGGCAAAACTGCAATACCTTCTGCCATTGTTCTCACAAAGGTCAGAAACAATCCAATAACATAATGGAGGTGTTATATATATGTGTGTGTGTGTGTGTGTGTGTGTGTATGTGTGTGTATAGACAGAGGCCCATGAGAAGAATAACAGGAACAAGATTCAACTGTCTACTGACTAAACACTGGAACATATTTTGGCCGAAGAAGGGGAAGAGGTAATTTAATGTTGAAAAACTGACCAGAAATCCCATACATGCGAGAGTGTTGAGGTGGCTCTTGGGTGGAACAGCGTGGTCATGTTTATTAAAAAAGGGAATAAAAAATAATGAAAGCCCAGGAGAAGCTGTAAAAGAGCCCTTGGACGCAGTCTCTGTCCCTGACCCTGGAGTACACAGGATAAGATTAATTTAGTCGAGAGCGCATTGCATTCTGGGAGACTGTGGATACTTCTGGACAGTTAAGAGTGACCCTTCATTCTCGGATCAAAAATGTCTTATTCCACCTTCACCCTTCTAGGCACATTTTCGCCTCAACAGAATCTATTATGGGAACAGTGAAGGTGACTTTTCTCTGACAAGGGATGTCCACACTCCTCCATAACGCATCTTGGAAAACTGTAGTCCCCTATGGCTGAGCCCTCTCGGGAGCATGTTTGACCAATGAAGTCAGGCTGCTGAGATGTAATTTTTCGCCCAGATTAGTGAGCACATGTAACTACGGTAACCCTTTGCAAAGGCAGGTGAGGTACTGAAAGTATATCAGGTCAGGCCCTGCAGGACCGTGGTGGACTTTTGGTGATGCAATTTCAGATATTGCACAAGCAACACAGTACAGCACAGTACAGTACAGCCACCACTGTGCCATTAATGTCCTCTCTGTAAACTTTTCTGAAAGGATTATTTAATGTTTGTTTTATACAAAATTCACACATGGTTCATATTGCGCATTCTATTTAGCTGTGTTGGCCTTGGTCGACAAACTGAAGCCAACTGTGGAAACGACCATCCTAGACACTACACATACGAATTATATAATAAATATATATTTTATATTTATTTATGTTCTACAGTCTAAATAAATTAGACAAAGTCTAGAATGAAATGATTCAAATTAGGTTATAGGTATTTTGACAAACGCGTACTCACTTTACATTATCTTGTATGAATCAAATTGATCAGAATATGCATTTTAGAAATTGACACCAGGGCCTTGAAATTGCTAACTTCTGTTCTGAACAATAGAAGCACTCAAATATGCAGGGGGTGAGTCCTCTAAAAAGAGACTGATTCACTCTTTGTATCACATAACCATTAGTGCATTACAACTATACCATTAGTGCAGTGCAGCACACTTACACCCTAACCCTGGTTTAACACAAGTACAAATCAAATGCTGTTACTCTGCAATACTATGTTACACTGTAATTATGCTGCAACATGGACTATACAATCAGTGGCCTGAACATATAGCTTGTGAAGTACCTGTTTGTCATTCAGATTACAGTAAAGCCCAGTGAGGGCGTTCTTTCTCACAGGACAAGGGCTATGTAATATCAAGAGTGGCTAAATATAGTCCTGGCAGCCGATACTTTCTTTATACCACCCTCTGGAACTTCCTGTGGGATTGTTCTATGTGATGGTTCCCAGAAAGGCTCCCCACTTTTAGGCATCACCTTACTAGCCACATCACAGGAAAAAGCTCTGTTATGATTTAGATTTAGAGGAAGGGCATAGAGAATGGATACACCTGAGCCAGAGATCTCAGATTAGCTGACAGCCACACAGTTAATCCACAGCATCCGGGTCAGGCAGATTACAACAGAGCGGACTGGTGAACACGGGATCCCCAGCAGAATTACAGGCATAATCTGCATTCATTTGATAATCAACATTCTCTCTGCCAGCCCTGTTTTATATGCTGGAATATAATGTTGCAGGACTAAGAGGTTTTCACTTTACACTACCTCAGTATATATGCAGTAGGGCCACATAAACATGCATTCAGTTACTGTAAAATGTATCTTGGACAATTTCTGTAAAAGTGATTATGTTGTGACAATAACAGGAATAATAATGAATGAAAGGTCAGAGTACACAGAGTTGGTTCGCAGATACAGTTTTTAATGTATCACAACAATGAGCAACAAACATACTTGATGAACTATTTCCAGAAGAAGTTGTTCAAATACCATCTACAATAAACGTCATTTCAACTATGACAACAGGTCTGTGACAAAAAAAAAAAAAGTTTCAAAACCATGTTATTACCGTAATACGGTACAGCTGAGACCTCAAACATTACAGTAACAAAAACTAATGAGACTAGCCTCTATATATAAAACATCAATAACATTTTTGGTTTAGTTTATTTAAAGTTTCAGCCATAGGGGCTTCTTTTTTGAATAAAACCTCAGGTTGTGGTTGCTATCTTACCCAGGCGTTAAGAGTACATATTGTGAAGAATATGATTGCGCCGTGATAATCCCTTTGATATCCAGAAGAACAATCCTAAAATTTCAACCTTTAGAAGGCTGTCCTCTTTTGCTTGACACTATCCATCCGTAAAAAGGTTTTTTTTTTTTTTTTGGCTGCTGTGCAGTTGCAACATTTATGTACAGTCATATTATTGGACCATCCTGTGTTTCTCTCTTTGTTTCTTTTAGGTGTGTTGGTTAGTTTGCTTTACCAGACCCCTGTGTGGTTAGTATTCCGCTTCAGACTAACACCGTTTGCGTGAGGTGTTAGCCGACAGCTCAGTCTTGCAATGCTGATCCACAGTCAGGTGAAAGGAAAAGGCCAAGGTTTCTAAAAGCCTTTGGAATCAGGACAGTCCCTCGTGTTTGTACACAGGCAAGGATTGCACCCTAGGAGGCCAGGATGTCTCTTATGAAACACAATCAAAAAGTGTCTTCAGGATTAAAATAAAAGGTTAAAATACTAAAAATCCCAAATAAGTACATTAAAAAGTTCACATAAAAGAGAATTAAAAACTGTGACATTTGTGTTTAAACTTTAACAAAAAGAAAACACCTGTACAATAATAAAAAGTAAAATGAAATGTTACTTGATTTCATCGTTTGAAACAATTTTTAAGCATGATTTGATTTAACCTGTCAAACAGCTGCATTACATGCTACTTGTTCATCTCAATAGGAATACCAAAAGCAGTACATTTTTGCATTTCTTCATATTAATAAATTTGTACCATGCACAGCCAACTACGAATATGTACAACAGCTTAGCTTTCTTTGTTCACGAGCCATTTACTTTCATACAAATAGCCTTCTGTCGCTTTGGAATGAACCACATTATCCTACTTTACCAAACAAGAAAGTGATTCGTAAAAATTGAACACCCTTGACAGCTTTCACATTCTTTGAGTTCCACAGCAAAAACAAAATAAAACAAAACAGAAAAACCAGCAAAGCAAAGCAATTCATGAATCAGTATTCTGTCTGGTAGAAGGTTGAGAATTTATGGCAAGCAAAGTAACATTACACAGTAGCAGCAAAACGTTGTTATAAGATAATACTTCGTAATGCATATATGACTAAATATGATGGAAAACAAAAAGTTCAATTCTCATGACAACAGGAAAACAGAAGTGCCCAGAGCAGTGATGGAAGTACAATGACCTATCCACTAAATGGCAGTGTACAGGGGTAACACTGTATTCAGTCCTATAAGCACAGGGAAAATCTTTTCATTATACAAAACAAAATGCTTTAGTCCCCCTTTTTTTTAAAGCAGCTTATTTGCTCATGTGAAGCAAATACTCATACCTTTTTTTAAATATTTTGTCCAACTTGTACTTTAACAGGTTCAAGTATACAGTACTACTTTCATGAATGCACAATTGTTTAAACAGGTCTCTGGATTGTTAGGTTGTTAAAACGTCTAACAAATGTTGACCAATGTGCTGCTGCACTACACACAAATAATAGATCAAAAAACAAATGAACGGACAAACAAACAAACAAACAATTAAACAAACAAAAACAAATGTCTATTAAATTAACACATGACCTACCAAAATAATAATAAAAAAAAAACGAACAAAATTAAAATAAGTGCACTAGAGTCCAGACACAAGCAAGTACCGTAACAGTATAGCAATTCACAAATGAAAAATGTCTTATTCACATAATCCTCAAGAGTCTATCAAAACTAGAATTATTACCTCTTCAGAAAAGGGCGTGAGCAGAGGTAAAAGTGAGAAGGTAAGAGTTGGCACAGATTAGTATATTCTACAAGAAATAAAAGAATGCTGGGTAAAAAATACACCTTGTGGCAATTACAAACTGGAAATCACAGGGGGCACGTCACTTCACCATTCTAAACTCCCTCAGTGGTAAAACCATACTGTTTTTGTAGGGCAAACTAAAAGAATACTTGCTTTGTCCTGTAACAGTAATATTGTCTCTTGGTATGATACACTACACACATCAAGAAAATGCGTCCAATAAAGCTCGACATGTTTTGGTTAAAAGCCACGTGTCACCAGGCTTCTTGCTGCTTTAACAAATGAGACATGTTATGATCTGACCTGAGAATTTAAAGCTACAGATTACACCTAACTAAACTAAGAGAAATTCTCTTTGAAAGTTCTGGATCATCATCCCATACAGTACATGCTAGCATTTGGAAATCAGTCCAGCTGAGGTGCAATTTGCTATCGTGAGAGTTTTTGGCTTGAAACAAGCTCCAAAAGAGCTTGTGAGATTTTCTCCTACTCCATGTTTTTTTGTATACAATAAAAGCTCAGTCAAGCATCTGCAACAGTTCTGTCCATAACAAAAATCAATCAATATCTTGCCAGCATATCAATATGGGAAAAACAATCCTGAGTCAATCTTTTGGTACTGTAATTTTTTTGGGTTAGAGAAACTTTGGAACTGCAGTTTAAAGTCTTATTTTTTTTTTCTTTTAAGCAAGGGATCCTGTTTTCACTCCTACACACTGAACATATCCATTCTCATACTACTGAAATTGCCATCTAGGCCAGAGGTGGCTTTTGCCTTGACTTCCAACGAGTTATCTAAGTCGTCCAACTTCTGTCTTAACTCGCTGTCAGACTCGTCTGAACAACTCTCGGTGGGTAGTGAGGTCCGAGCCCCTGAGGTGGTGCAGGAAGTTGAGGTAACCGTTGAAGGCAAGGAAAGGGGAGGAGGAGAAGCAGATGGGGAAGAAGAAGAAGCAGCTTTCCTGGCTGAAGCCTGGAAAAGGGTATTTGGCCAGGACTTCATGGACAAGCGAGAGAGATGAGGGAAGGTGTTATTAGAAGAAGCTGCAGACTGCGAGGTAGATGTCGTGTTAGGATTAGGGGAGCAGACTGAGTGAGGTAATAATCTAGCATGCTCTTTGGCATTTCTCATTGCTTGTTTGATTGTTTTCTCTTTGTGCAAGCTCGACTGAAGGTGTTGGCCAAGTGCTTCGTTTCCACTCACAGCCACGTCGCAGGCTACACAGCTGTATTTGTTCACTGCCTTACGAAGCACTGTCTCTTGCGGGTCAGAAAAAGGATGACCGAAGTAACAGAAAGACTTCTGATGACGGACAGCTGAGTCTTCATCAGCGAAAATCATCTGGCACTTTCTGCATATAAACTCGTGTTTGATGGACGGAACAATAAAAGGATCTGGAAAGTCTGAACTTTTGGTATCGGTTTGTGGTTCTTCTTTTGTGCTTTCAGTTGAAGAGCCTTTTTTAGAATCCTTAGTTTCCTTAGCCTCTTTTGGTTTGGAGTTGCTCTGTGCACTCTGTGACTTCATGGGGGGTGTTTTTCGCTGTTGCTGCTGTTGCTGTTGTTGTTGTTGCTGCTGCTGCTGCTGCTGCTGCTGCTGCTTCTGCAAGGAGTCCTGGAGGGTCTGCTGATATTGTTGGTACTGTTGGAGTAGAGCGGTTGGGGAGAGGCCAGCGATGGTTTGTGGCATGGCCGGTCCATAGGGGAAAAGGTTCTCCATTCCGCACAGTGATGGGAAATATCCACCTTGTACTCCACCGGGAAGCTGTGGTGAGAAGCAGGAGGCGAAGCCAGGCATGAAGTAAGGCAAGAACTGTCCCCCCAGGAAGGAGCTTGGATCACCAGCGATGGCATTCTGAAGTGCTTGCAGTTGTGCTGGGTCCATCAGCACCTCGCCTCCGACTTTTCCCTTAAGCGCTGACTGGGGGGCCTTTTCCCTTTTCTTCACACTCGGGGCCTGGGAGGTGGCATGGGCGGCGTTGGCTTCTCTTTCCTTGACCTTCATCGGCTTTTCCAACTTCTTGTCTTTCTCGAGTTCTTTGCTGTGCTGCTGCTGCTCAGTCTGACTGACTGCCAAAGGAGTGGGAGGAACAGAAGGAGGAGGAGGAGGAGGAGGAGGAGGTGGAGGAGGAGGAGGAGGTGGAGGAGTCTGCAGAAGGTTCTTGGATGGGGCACTGCTGAGTGACATGGCAGGAGAGGGGGTGGCTGGAGTAGGGAACCCAAACATGCCAGCACCAGGAGACGCTAAAGCTGAAATACAGTAGTAGTAGATAGCATTGAAATGTTGACCTCAAAATGAATCTCTATACTTCATACTTTTGCATTAAAAAAAGGTGATGATGCTCAATGTAAGGTCTAATTTTTTTTGGTTTTGTTATGGATCAAAACTGTCACATGCGCCTTACAAAATACCAAAAGAAGGATACAAATGTACAAAACACACAATATGAAAAAGGTAAAACACCACAAACAAATACATTTGATAGAAATTCCATTGTGTTTGAAGTCAAAGTTTATATGTCCCAAATATGCAGTAATGCATGCATTAAGAGTCCTCATGACTCGAACATCTGTCAATGAAAGAGTCTCTGTCCCCAGTCGCATAGTGCTGTGTAATGAGCAGCAGTCATATGTGCATGTAATGCATTTAGTTCATAAAGCTACTACTCTCTTAGTCTTTTTGTCATACTAACTCACCAGGTGTATTTGGTGGAAAACCTGGAAGGGACGATGGGCCATTGACGCCAGGAAGAAGCACTGGCGGTAGGCCTGATATTCCCGGATAGCCAGTGGGCAGGCTTAGGCCATGGAGCGTGTTGCTGTCCACTGAAGACTGCTGTTGCTGCTGCTGGGCCGGTAAGCTGAGGACGTCATTTGCCTTCTTCAAACGGTCATGTTCTTGTTGCGCCATGAGCTGGCGAACAGTGGTTGGTGCTAGGTAGTCCTTTTCTCTGTCCACCTGGTTGCACAGGGTTTCTTGCACTTTTGCAATGTGCTGCTTGGAAAAGATGTGGTCACGAATGGAAAGTCTTGCAGTGTACTTCACACCACATAGAGAACACTCAGGTCTTGGTCCATCCGGGGAGCTTTGACTGATCATGAATGGCTTTCCAATGTTAATTTTGAATTTCTTCTCTTTCGCTCGCGCGTTCTGAAACCAGACCTGCACAACGCGCTTTGGAAGTCCAATGTCATTGCCCAGCATCTCGCACTCCTGCATGGTGGGTGTGCGGTAGTCGCCGAAACAAGCCTTGAGGACTTTGAGCTGCAAGTTGCTCATCTGGGTTCGGAACCGCTTGTAGCCTGGTCTATCTCCTTTTGAGGACTTGAATGGATTTGAACCTCCAAAGGGACTAGGCGAGCTCGGGTCAGCTAAGCTCGAGGATTCGCTTTCGTCTAGGTCGTCGTCTCTGACACTGAAGTAGTGCTCAGTGTCTTTGCTAGAGAAACTCAAGGAAGGGCTCACCATGCTGAATGGGAACCTGTCTTCGTACAAATCGGGGTTAGATGACGACATCATTTTAGCATCGCCCATCTTCTCGCCCCCGTTCGCTGTGAGATTCTCTACTTCGTTGTTTGTCTCATCGCCAGTTGTGGCGTCACTTATGGCGGTGTTGATCGACGAAGTCTCATCAAAGTCAGTTTTGTTGGTTTCGTTGTAGACTTCTGCAGAATTTATATGGAGCCCTTCAAATTCATCACTGTTTTCTGCTTTAAAGGATGAAGGGCTCAAAAAGTTTTTTGATAACGCGTCAGATGGTTTGACCGGGGTGGAGGATGCAGTCGGCATTTCATAATCATTCACCTCAATCTTTGTGGGCAGCTGTGGGTATTCAAAAAAACTGCACTTGTTTGGGCTCTCAGCTCCGTCCTCGTGAGGCATCATTGGGCTAGGGGGCAAACTAAAGCCTGCCTGTTTAGCCTCGTGCCAGTGGCGCGAGCGTATGTGGCTGTCAAGAGCCGACTTGGCCTTGAAGAGTGCCCTGCAAAAAGGACATTTCTTGTGGGCCTGGGTTGGGCCAACTGTTCTGAACTGTCCTTTTCGCTCTCTGGCTCTTGTGTTTTGAAACCAGACCTGCACCACTCTCTTCTTCAGGCCCACTTCATGGGCTATGTGATCCAACATCTTCCGTGTTGGGTTGGAATCCAGCAAGTACTTCTCGTAGAGTACCTCTAGTTGCTCTGGGGTGATAGTGGTTCTGAGACGTTTGTCTCTGTGTTGATCTTCACCACTGTTCCCGCTGTCTTTATCATTGGAACTGTCCTCTTTATCATCTAGTTTACGTTTCAGGGGACCAGAGCCCGGCATGGAGGCCAAAGCAGAGCTTTGTGAGGGCAACTGAGACAGAGCCCCCGAGAGCAACTGGCTAGTCATTAGTGGGTTATTCGGATCGAATATCATGTAGGGCATGTCCATTGGCCTTTCAAGGAACTGTGAGTGCAGGAACTGGTTTTGGGCCGCCAGGAAGTGCATGTGTTGGTGCTCCTGCCATAGCTCGACAGTTGGGAAAGCAATCTTGCACTGTTCACACTGGTACTGCAACATTTGAGGTGGCAGGTTACTCGTCAGAGAGGGCAGGGCCATGGATAGAGGGCTGGATGGGATGGCCGCTGACTGGGGTTGTGAGTGGGGCCTGGTCGTAGATGTTTGATGGGACTTGTGTGGTGGAGGCTGAGGAGTTGAAGCTTTGGAGGGTCTCGGCTCAGTTAATGCCTTTGCCACTTGTGCGGGGACAGTCTCAGCCAGCTTTGGTTTCTCAGTGGTTTGTTCAGGTTTTGGTGAGGACTTCTCCACGTCAGGTCGTGGCGAGGGCATTAGTGGTGAGCTGGACCCAGAGCTTGTGGCCGTTCCATGGGGCAGTTTCTGAGACTCAGTCTGCTTTGAGGAGCCCCCATCAATGTTATCCATGTAGTCCTCAGAGTGGTTGTCATCTCCAAGATCCTCATCTTCATCTTTGTAGCACAGCTTCTTCTGGTGAGTGATCAGGTCGAAGATGCGGGGGAAAACAATGTTGCATTTCTTGCACTGGTACTGCATGTTGCTGGTTCTGATGTAACGCTCGTTGGTCAGTTCTTTCTTCTCACAGTCTTTTGAATCGGCCTGGTTCTCGTAGCTCTTACGAGCCTTCTGTCGGGCATTTTGGAACCATACAACAATCACCCGTGTTGGCAGGTTAAGCACAGTGGAGAGCTGTTCAATCTCGTCATCTTTAGGGTAGGCATTGGTATCAAAGAAGTCTTGCAGGACCCTCAGCTGGAAGTCAGTGAAGCGAGTCCTCGATGACCTCTTGTTCAAGGTGGCGTCAGACCTGTAGTACTCCAAAGTATTCATCTGAGACTCAAGTCTGAGGTCCTCCAAGGTGGTCAAGGGTGGAATGTTGAAGTTGTAGGGGGAGTCTTTGCTTCGCTGCCTCTCTTTGAAGAGGGTGTTGCGGAACCAGTGCTTGATGACCTTCTGTGGCAGACCAGACTTCTCAGCCATCTCCTGTATCTGCTCCTCGTTGGGAGAGTTGTTAATGTCAAAGTGGGCCCGCAAGATCTTCAGCTGATCGTCAGTGATGCGGGTACGGGGGCGTTTGAACTGCGACTGGTGCAGGAAGTTCGGATCCAATCCCAGCTGCTGTTGGCACAGCTGCGTGAGGTTGGAGGAGAGAGAGTCCATGCCAGGCAACTGCAGTGCGAGCTGTTGGGAAAGGCCATGGTGCTGCATAGACTGCATCATCAATGGGGAGAACATGGGCAAGTCCAGGGAGACAGGCAGCTGCACTGAAGGAGGCGCGCTTGGAGGAGGTGGAGTAGGTGGTGGGGGGGGTGGAGGAGGCTGCAGAGGAGCTGGCGATGGAGTCTGGGTCTTCCCTCCAGAGCTGCTGGCTGCTGGCAGGGAGGAGACTGGAGCAGGTGGTGGTGGGGGTGGTGGAGGAGGAGGGGGAGGAGGAGGTTCGGGAGAAGATGGATTAATCGGGTAGAGCTTGTCATAGGCTTCTCTGTACTGCTGGGCGAACTTCTCCAGCTCCAGGTAGGGAAAGAACTGACCATGGACATGCTCCTGGTGACTCTTGAGAATCAACATGTTGGAGAACAACTTCGTGCATATCCCACACTCCAGCTTGTCAATGCCAATCTCCTCCTCTTCAGCTTTGTTCTTCTTCTGGCCTTTCTGTCTGTTCTCGTTGTACTGGATCACCAGCTCAAACCCAAAGTTCTCCAGAAGTGCTTTGGCGGCGTTGCCCCTGGCACCCGAGACGATTCGAGGTGGGGGGATAAGTGGCTCTGAGAATTTGGGCTTTTTGGGATCTTTGCTGCCGTCCTTTGTGCCATCCACATCATTCATACTCTCCAGTTTGGCTTTATTATCGTGCTTTTCGAGATGCTCTTCAGCTTCTTTGGACATCTGTATGTCAGAGTTGGACAGGCTGTTGACAGCCTCCATCTTCGACTTGTGACTGTGCTGCTGAGCTTTCTGCATCTGCATCTGCATCTGCTGCTGCTGTTGCTGCAGCTGGGACTGAGAGGCCTGTTGCTGCTGCTGCTGCTGCTGCTGCTGCTGCTGCTGCTGCTGCTGCTGCTGTTGCTGATGCTGCTGCTGGGCCTGCTGCTGGGCCTGCTGCTGGGAGAGCTGAAGCTGCTGTTGGCCTAGCTGGTGCTGCTGCTGCATCTGCTGCTTCAGGTCCTCCAAGAACGACCCTGTCATGCCCGGCATCCCAAAGGCTGCAGCCGAGTGAAGCGCCAGCTCGGGGTTGAGGTTGAACTCTGCGCCCGGGATGTAGAAGGGGAAGAGGAACTGGGGCTGCTGGAACTGCATCAGAGCCTCTGGAGTCATGGGGAAGTGGGGGAAGAAGGCCGGGTTCAGGAACTGTGGCTGGAAGAAGGCGGCCTGCTGTTGGAGCTCGTGCTGCAGTTGCATCTGAAGCTGCGCTGAGGCCTGATTCGCCTGGTGGCTGGCCTGTGCAGACATGTGGTCAGTAGTTTGCTTCATGTTGACTGCTTCTTTGGTGTCCGCAGTGTTGTCTTTGTTACTACTGGACGCTGGCAGGCTTGAGGATTCGTTGAGTGAGTTGGCCTGACTGACAGGTGCTGGGCTGTTGGCTGGTACAGCTCCGCTGTTGCCACTTGCCATGTTGCTGCTGCTGCTGCTGCTGCTGCTACCAACTCCGCTGCTCTCCATTTTGGCAGTTCTGGCTTTTGTCTGATGAAGCACAGACCTCATGTGAATCTCGAGAGTTGAGCTCTGGCTGTAGGCAACGTTACAGGTGTTACATTTGAAGGGTTTGTTGTCAATGTTGTTGCTGGGCTCCTGGGGGATGGGACTGGAGGCTTCTTGAAGGACTTTCTTGAGCTTGTGCAAGTGCGAGACAGAGTTGTAGTGCACCAGAAGAATGTTCTTTTGGGTGAAGGACTCCTTGCACACAGTGCACTTGTACGGACGGGAAGGATCCAGGAACTTCTCCATTGTGAAATTCGGACCCTTCCGGAAAGGCAGCGTGCGCTTCGGCTCTAAGCCCATGTCGTCAAGCAGAGAGCTGCTGTCGCTTCCGGTCGGGCTGGCTTTCCCTTCCTGGTCCAGCTCGTCGTCTTTATCAATGTCTTGGTCAAACACCTGAGCTTCCTCTAGAGCCCTGGCTTCGCTCTCTGTGATGTCTCCGTTGATGGGCAGGCTGCCACAGAGCTGCTGCACCTCGGCCTCGGTCAGCTCCGGGTGTCCCGTCTCCAGGTGCTTCCTGAGGGCCAGGAATGTGCGGAAGCTGCGTTGGCAGAGGCTGCACATGGTGGCCGCCCTGATGGCATGGTACTGGGAATGAATCTGCAGCTTCTGCATTGTCTTGAAAGCCAGGCTGCAGTGGTTGCAGCGGTACTTGTACACGTGGCGATCGGAGACTGAGAGCTGCTGGCGCTTCTGCAGGTCGCTGAGGTCCTGGAGGGTGTCCGGGATCTTCAAGTCTTGCCCGCTGGTTTTCTTCCAGTCAGGGGCTTCTGAGGCCTCTTTAGTGGGCTTCAGTTCATCACTCATGTCTTGTTCACTCTTCTCTAGAGGGATGCTATTCTTGACATCCTTTGAATTGTTACCTGGAGAGATACAAAACATTTTTTCATGAAAAAAGTTAATCATGTTAACAAATATTTAATGTTTATTAAGAATTAGCATTAGCAAATTCATGATATAATTGATATCACAGCATTAGCTAAATGCAATTGTGCTTACCAATGGACTTTCCGGATCCTTCTGGCAGAACAGAATCCATCATAGATGGGACTTTGTCTGCTCCAGGTAACATCATGTTATTGGGCATTGCCACATCTGGTCCAGCCACCTTCAAAAAGAAATATGTGCATTTAGTGTCTGACGGAAAAAAAAAGACCCAACACACGACTTCAAAAGGCAGAAAAGAAGGCTTCATTTACAGTCATAATCAGCTTCTCCACACAGTCAGGGGCCACACTGTGAAGGTGAGTCAGGTGCAGTTGCAGGTGGATCTTGTTGCTAAGCACGTCCTGGCACAAGGGGCAGCAGATCGCAGGCTGCATGGAATGCTGGGACATGATGTGCAGCTGGAGACGGTTGGCGTCCTTACTGCTGTAGTTGCAGTACGGACACTGCTGCACCTAAGGAGGAAGGATGGAACCCGGCATTTATTATGACATCACGTTAAGACACATTACTTTATGTCCGGCAGAGTAGAGTCTATGACGTCTGATATACTGAAGTTATGCTAAGATGATGATGTATCTCGAAAATGTACTGAAATTGAGGCTGGACAAATTAGACCCCCTACGAAACGCAGATGAAATTCAATTCATGCAATTCACTTAAGTCTTCAACTCATGCAATCTTATCAGAGAAAAACCTGATTGGCTGAAACTTCTAATCAGGAGATTACGGATGACAAAGGTGTGCCCCCTTTCGGTCTCCATCTATCCCTCATTACAGGGATTACTTTTAAATTGCTGCTTCCCACTACCTGTCTTAATGTAATCCATTTCTGAGATGACTTTCTGAGTAGCTCAAGTCCCGCACCACTAAAACCCCTCCCAACCACCCCCCTCATCCCCATCATCCCACAAGAACCTTAATACATCATAATCTAATTTTAAAACACATGTCAGGTAAAGAGATGCAAAGCACTAAGGTTTACCCAGGTATTTTTTACTGCAGCACAAACATGCACGGACACAATGGGCTCAGAGGCTTTGGCTGAGGGCGTTATTAACCCTCTGCTGTGGGGGCTCCTGTGGTGTACCTGCTCGTTGGTGTGTGTCCTTTCCTCGGCTGACTTGGGCCTCTTGGGTGGTGCTGCATTCTCCTTTTCCTGCATATGGGAACGCTTCCCAACGGCAGAAGAGCTGAGAGTCTCTTTAGCCAATGAAATCACACCTAAGAGAGAGAGAGAGAGAGAGAAAGAGAAAAATATTCAGCCAGGATGTCATTAATATGATGCCTGAGGTGTGTGAGTGTTTGGGTGTGTGTGTGTGTGTGTGTGTGTCTGTCTGTTTTATCTTCACACTCAGTAGAATCATGATTTTGCTTTGGACAAAGCCAAGCAAAATGTTTGACTGCATGTGATAATTGCTCATGCTGTAAATTACTATTGAATTTACTGCATAGTTGAATTCGCAAATATTGTTTATTCCAACCATGATACAATTTGTATCTCTACCTAGGTGTCTCTACCTAATGCTAGATTAAATAATTGAGAAAAAGCCCCAAATATATATCACACACTCCAATAAAACAAAATCTCTAAAATAACGCTGAATTACATAGCACTGATAAATGCACCTGTATTGATTGAATGCAGGGACAGTACAAATGCATTTTCAATAGCAATGCATTTCATTTTTGTACACATGGAGCAATCCCGGTCATAAAGATATTCAAAAGAAATAGACAATTTCAAAAGACATTCATTATCGCGGCAAGACCGCAATTGAATGCTATGGTACTTTTATGCAGTTCATTAGGCGATATGGATTTCCCATTGCCAAATCACCTCTCTGCGTATTACCCCAAATATCCATACAGTGCACTGAAGGATGGCAACCCTATTACCATTGCAGCTCAGCCCATTGCTGGAAGTCAGCCCCTGGTTGTATTTAGAAAATGCTGCACAAAGTGATAAATCTTTCATTACCCTCATCCTTAGATACCGACGCTGTCTCGGCCTCCTCAGCCAATGCAATTTATCCACTCGGCCGGCTTGCTCAACACAAAGAAATGCAGGCTGTTCTGCCTTCACCTAATCTGGTCACTCTAGGCTAAATGTGTTTCTTACTCTTGTGAATCAAAGCTTAGGGGATGTGTGAGAAGAAGAAAAAAAAAAAACATCAGCATCCAGACCACTGAGATGCACTGAATATGCAAAATAACACTGTGTGTTTTATATTAGCTTGCACTTTATTTTTCCCCCTAGTTGTTATCAGTTCGAAGCGAATGCTCATGCATTCTAATTTTGTTGTGTTAGGAGCCATTTTACTTATTCTTATTATAATCCCACATATCTGCAGTCTGACATATTACCCTGTCAAGTGAAGTGACACAGAATAGGGGGGGGGGGGGGGGGGGACACACACAAGGGCACAATACAAATTTCCAAGAGCATCAGAGAAATTTCTGCGGCCACAAATAGCTAGGTAATCTTTCCTCTACGGGCATGAATACCCCCGCAGCGTTGTCGAGGCATGTCACATACATTTCATGACGAACGGAGAACCTCATTTGCCAGACGCTCCGGCAATCTCATTGCCTCGCCACATCAGCTGACCCCCCCGCCCCCTCCTCTGACATCCACCCCCCCCCCCCCCCCCGCAAACCCTCCTGTTTATTATGAGTATTTCTAATTTTAACTTTCAATTTTCACCGTCTTCCAGTCAATTTGCAACTAAATTATTTCCAGGGTGAGCAGACGATTGCCGGACAACTGGGTGCAAATACATTTCACAATGCAATGAGGCCTCGCCATTGATTGCCATCATATTGAATGTAAACGTGTGGTCCGTTGGCTAATCTGATTGTGTTGTACATGGGGGTCTATCTTTATGATTTATTTTCTTAATCAACATTCTGTTTTCATGAACACACGGGAGTGTACTCTTCACACAGACACCATTGTTTAGAGAGAAAGAAGAGAGAAACAGAGAAATATTTGGAGCCTTTAAAACATTCATACGATCCAAACACACTTAGGAGAGAGAGAGCAGGCACCTTTAGTGCGCATTATTATCCTCTCCAACACATTATATCTCAGAGTGTGCAATCTTTGCTTCTTGTTATTATACACTCCCGTAAAAATGAAAATTACCTTCTGGGGTATTTTTTTTTCCTAACTCACAGATGGCCACATTACTCCACCTCCACAGAGGTTTGCTCTCTTTTGTCTCCCCCTCTATGACAAGCCCCCTTTTCTCTTTGTCTGGAGACACCATGCGCTGGAGCGGAGCACTAGATAAAATAATTGTGACACCGTACCCCCCCCGCGAATGACAAATGCCTTTGAGAAGCAGACCCTGGTTGATTAGATAAATCAAAAGGTGATTTATGACATTCAAGCTGTTTGTATTATAGGAACGCACACTGCAGACCAGCCACCCATCTTTATTTGCAACTGTCAATGGCATTTTTAAATGCATACACACACACACACACACACACACACACACACACACACACACACACACTTGCTCTCTCTCTTTCTCTCTCTCTCTCCAGTCTCTTTAACTACCTTTGATAATTTAATCAAATTCTTTCTCCTAAACAACAACACCAATATTGCCAACCATAATGATTCTCCTTCATGTGTCCTTCATTAACTATGATGGAAGCCATTTTGTCTGTGCTGATGTTAATAATAAACCAAATGTATTCCCTGTGTGCATCACAGGAAGCTGCATTTATGAACGTTAATGAAAACATATTTGCACAAATATACATATAATATATATATATATATTTGCATTGCAGCTTCTTTCATTTAAAAAGTGCTATTACATTTTCAGATTTCACCCTGTGAAAACATCAATTAAACAAGCATGGCTTGATGGAGGCAGCTTGGATTTACTATTCAATTTACTGGACCTCAGGCCCAACAGCACGGCTAGGGTTACAAGGCCGTAAATAAGGCAGCGCCCTGGGACACTTGGAGTAACTTTGGTGATTTACAGGTGCACAGGGTTGAGGTTACACATTAGAGTGACCCACAGTTCAGCAGATAACATTAGAACGTCACACTCTGAATAGAGGGCAGCACACACACACACACACTCACACACACACACACACTCACACACACACGCGCACACACACTCACACACACACACACACACGCACACACACGCAGAGACAGAGACAGAGCCTCCCAAATGTTTTTCCAAACCTTGGAAAGCACATTTGAATCCTTCAGCTTGTGAACTCATTCTAAGATGAGACATGTCCTGGCGCATGTCACAATTCGCAAATCCACCAAGGCCCTCGTTATGCACTGATTAATGTTTGAGCAAAGAATCATAGCTCTGGGCCAATAATTAGATATGCTAATAACTTTAATATATTTTAATCAAACATCTACAGAGGTCACAATTTAGGATTGCTCATTGCCAATCTGGTGAACTGGTGGACACATGCAAACAACTTTTCAAATGAGGATGCTAATTTAAAATTTCCATCATTTGATCTGGTTTGCATACATTGCATTTCCTATCACTTATCAGAGCTACTTAACTTAGCGTAAGAAATGAATACAACAAAAAGAACAATGATTAATTTCCCCTGCTAATTCAAAGCAGGTATGCTGGAAATGTTCTTAGCCGTAATGACAGCTAATTTTCATCTTTGCCTGTGCTGACTGTATTATTTCAGAATGTGTTCCCCTTGAGCTATTTCACATCTCATTTCACATGGGATGTCACATCTCCACAAAACACAAAGTAATCTGGACTTTATCCAGATTAAGATATTTGCATGGAAAATGCTATTTGGATTATAATTAATCTATGGTGACACTAGATTAAAAACAGGAAGTAAATGAGGAGGGGGGTGGGTGGGTGGAATGAACTGCATAGAATATTTGTAACTTTAAACTGATTTTTTTTAAATTTCATTTGCAAATCACCAGTTCCTTCTCGTTTCTGTAATATGTAGCCACACTGGAGTTTACAATATTCCATATTCCAAAGCCTCCTGCTAATTCTCCATAACCAATGTCACACACAACCTCAACAAAAACATCCGCCATTAAATGAATACAATAAATAAAAACACCCATATTTAAGCGAGAAATTCTACAAACAAAGGTATGTTAAAAATGAAAAACAAACCCTCACATTTAAAGAGAAGAGATGCACAAAGCATTGAAGAAAAGGCACGAAACATTAGCCTGAGTTGTGAGATTTGCATCCTGGGCGCAGTGTTAAATGATGCTTCGTGCAATATGAAACACAGGCGCATTGATTAGCGTCTCCTTCAGACAAACCTGTCATGGATATATGGTTAAAAGATAGATGACTAGCTAAACTAATAGGCCCCAGCCTGTTTCAGCACTTCTTCTGGTCCATTGAACACAACATTATGTAGCTAGGTATGGTGGCCAAGGCGAGGCGCGCAATGTAATATTCATTTTGGCCATAGATTTCCATCTCATACATAAAAAAAGCATGTATGAATTCTTATTTGGCAAATCAAATATAACAAAGCCTGAGGTCCAGGCAGCCAGATGCTAGCTCCAGGGGGGTGGTTCTCAAGCTCAGAGCGGGACGATTTGTAAAAGATTGTTGCTCTTCCTAATGTGCTACCATTTGCAAGCAAATGCAAATTTTCCTGTTTTTTTTTCACTTTCCAATAATGCGAGATATTCAGTTTGGTAAGATGGTGAACCTGAACTCCAGTGGGGCGAAAAAGAAGAGAATAAAAAAACTAATTTAAAGGTTACAAGGCTACAGCAGAATATTAGAAAAAAAAAAATATATATATATATACATGAGAGGTATCTAATCCTACTCTTACGCAAAATTAATATGTCATCAGAGGACTCCCAAGTACAGCGAAGATTAATGAAAGGCGCTTAAAAATTACAAGCACGCAAAACTGATTTGATTAAAAAATAATCTCACTGGTCATTCTGTGTAATATTCTTCAACTTATCCGCGGCCCTGTCGTCAGATGGTTCTGATTAAAATGGGTCACCGGGAGGCGAGTGACAGCATTCACATGCAATCCGCACATGCAGACGCCATTAACCGCTGAGCCCAGCCCAGCCCAGCCCGGCCCAGCCCGGCCCGGTAGAGCCACACCAAACAGAGACAGGACACGAAGACGGGCCAGGGCAGAGGGGTTAGGGGCGTCAGACAGCAGCCGACTCTGGGGAAGCAGTGGGCCGGACCAGAGCCCGGTTCTGTGTCCCGGAGTGGGCGGCTGTCTGCAGGAGGGTTAATAGGTGCAGTATGTGGGATACAGAGCTGCCTTAGAGTGAGCTAGTGAGTGAGGAGGTGAGGGAGGGAGGGAGGGATGGATGAGTGGAGGGAGTGAGAGAGAGAGGAGGTGCTGGAGGTGTTAAAAAGAAAGACCAAATCTTTGAAAGAGGTCTTACTGGGCTCCTTCGCGGTCCTGGTACCTCCCCTGCCGCCGCCAGGGTCTTTGTCCTCGGCCGAGGCCACAGAGGCTGCCCGCGGAGGCTCCTCGGAGTCTTCACCTGGTTCCTCTACAAGTGAGAACAAGCAGGGGACTCGGGTTACCCACCAGTCTCTGTGTACTGTTTGTCCCTTAGAAGGCACCATAGCCATGAGCCCAGCAGCAGCCCTGGCTGTGGTTTAAAAAGCAACACTGAGCAGCAGCAGAAAGCATTTGGTAGTGGCTTTGCAGCAGTGAGACAGTGGATTTGGTAAGAATGGACTGAATCTGTTCTTTAGAGCTCGTTTGAAATCGGGGAGGGGGAATCAGGAGGGGAGAAAGGGAGAGTGAGTTTGGTGGGGGGCTGGGTCACTCGGGGATATGAGTGTCCCCCCCCCCACCCCAGAAGCCAAATCCCACACCTCTCCAGATTGTTAGGACCAGGCAGATTACATGGAAATCTTTACGGTGGCTTGCTCCCTCCACCCTTCTATCCCCCCCCTCCCCCCCCACCAACAGCCCACTCCCTCCCCTATTTGTTTAATAATTCTGTGTATCTTAGCTGTGGCGCTAGTGGATTAATCTATTTATGCTGTTAGCCGCTAGGTCGAGGCTGCGCGCCGCTAATCCCAGAAAGCCTCACTGTTCCCTTTCATCCTGAGATCATTTGTCTCTCGCTGCGCTGATGTCACTTTTTAATGAATTTTTAGCAGTCTGAGCAATGCCAGATAACCAGGCTCGCCCCTGCTCCTCTCCTCACCACATGAATCTCCTCACACTCACACTCACACTCACACTCGCACACACACACACACACACATACACACACACACACACACACACAGACACGCACTATCTCTCTCAGACACACATAAATATGCAATAATGCACGCAAACATGTATGATATATATATATATACACACACACACACACACACACTCATACACAAAAAAAACACTCACTCACACACATACACACAAACAATCAATATGTAAATAAAATTCACAAAATAAATAAAAATTCACAATTTTAGTGACCTGCAGGGAATTCAATAAATTACGCAAGAGTGTGTGTGGGGGGTTACGTTGAGGTGACATGAAGGATTAGGTGTGTGTGTGTGTGTGTGTGTGTGTGTGTGTGTGTGTGTGTGTGGTGTGTGTGTGTGTGTGTGTGTGTGTGTGTGTGTGTGTGTGTGTGTGTGTGTATGTGTGTGTGTGTGTGAGGGGGGTGTTGCTGGACAGACACGGGGAGAAAATGGCATCCCACAAATGCTGCGCTCATCAATTTTATAAAACCTTAATAAGCATATAAATTGACCACGAGGTGGCCCAAAAGGTCAGCGCCACATTTACATACAATCACTCAAGTCATTGTTTGGTAAGCACTGGCCGGCTGGCCGGCGCTCCGGCTACATGATATAATTAACCCTTTCAAATCCCCCCACGCAGCGCCTGGCGCCGACATTTTAAGTGCAACACATTAAGTGGAAATTATATACGGCATGAAATTTTCATGGCAGATGCCGCGGAGTGATTGAAAGGAGAAATTGTGCTGCACTCCAGTCCTGATGTTTTATTAATCATTTTCTGACAACAGGATGAAATATCTCCCCCGTCACGCCGCTAGCTGCCTGCAAAAATTGCTATTTTGGCGCTTGCGCTGGCTTGGTTGTATTCTAATTCATCCGTCCAACAAAGATAGGCATGTGTGTATGTGTGTGTGTGTTTGTGAGGCTCTTCGGCTGTACAACAAGAGGAAGAGGGAGATGGAGAGTAAGAGAGTGTGTGTGTATGTACATCCGAAGAGCTCAACAAACACACACACATACACACAAACACACACACACTCTCCAACACTTCATCTCTCTCTTCCTGTTGTTCATATAAAGACAAACTGAGCAAATCGAGATGTTTGGGGCTTTTGTCCTTATTCCTCAGCAACATCAAATAGCTTCTATAATAACACAGAGAACATTAAAACCAGCAGGGTCATTAACACTGTCCTAGAAAAAAGGCTTTTCTCTGTCGTTTTATTTCTTTCTTTCTCCCCCCATTTGTGAGTCTCTATCTACACCCCTCCCCCCACCAAACTGAATCTGAAATCAGAATGAGAAGAGAGCATTTAAGGAGGCTGTCATGAGGGGGCCCTCTCTCTCTCTCTCTGTGTGTGTGTGTGTGTGTGTGTGTGTATGTATCTGTACGTATTTCTGTGTGTCTGTCTGTGTGTGTGTACGTATGTATGAATCTGTACCTATTTCTGTGGGTCTGTGTGTGTGGATGTACATATGTCTCTATAAT
>NC_045168.1:6361721-6434221 GCF_900700415.2 Clupea harengus
GATGTCTTCCATAGCACTTGGAATTTCACCTCTAATTTCTCCTTTTAAAAGCCTCACCGATGGGCTTCATTAACGAAGAGGAGGAAAGAGAACTCTTTTTAAGTTTAACTTTTTTTATCTCTTTTTTTTTTTAATCATATGCTAAAAACCCAAAGTAAAAATGTACACAGTAACATCTCACTTCCATTCAAATGTTTTAAGAGCCATTGCTGTTTTAAAAGATGTATCAGCCCTCCATCTGCATAGTGCCATGATGCGGTGGGGTATGTTACTGATGGTAAGCGGTTCCTGCTGTAATAGTACGCCTGTACTGTCCGCTTGTGTTCAGGTGTGAGGGACACTAACTCCTCTGCACACCGCTGGGGCTCCGTGTGCAGCCACAGGGCCCTGTGATGTCACATTCCTTCTCCTCGTGCTTTTCATTTGGCCGGCCGGTACGTTTGAAAAGGACCCGTTTGAAACCCGACACCCCGGCTCGACTTTGTTAAGGGCCAGTTGTAATACTTTCAGGATAATAACCTTTACTGACTTGTTGATCCTCCACCACCCCTCCCGTTCCTCTCCTCTCCTCCAATCTTTTCCTTTCTCTCTCTTTTAGCCTTGCACCCCCCCCTCCACATTTCTGCGTATTTAACAAGCATTTAGATCTTAACCAGATGCCGTTAATGTACCATGTCTAAAATACTAAACATCAAGCCCGGAGTCACAGGCCCTGTCTCCACACGGCTGCTAAGCCTGGGAGCTCAGCATTCACTAAAGCAGCTTCGCTCTCTCTCTCTCCCCCCCCTCTACCTCTCTCTCTCTTTCTCTCTGTCTCTCTCTTTCTCTTTCACACACACACACAAACACAGAAACAAAAATTGAAAGCTGGTCTTCTTAAACACACACACAAAACACACACACACAGACACACACACACACACACACACACTGACATATTCATTTGTCACTGGGGCTATAGCTGAGATGTCCAAGTGTCTCAGTATTAACCTATATTACACAGCTCTAAGTAGAAAGGATTATTGGTGAAACTGTTCCAAGGTCCTCTCTAATATTTTCAAATCCTAATTCCAAGAATAAAGCTTTTTTTTTGGAGGGATTGTTTGACATGTATTTTGTGATGTAAAATTCCAACACAAAATGGTGCCGCTTCCCAAAACAAGTTCTCACTGTATCAAACTAGACCCACAAAAAGAAAGGGTTTATTTTATGTCATACAGAATGAAGACATTTAATCTGTTGTGAAATGCCATTGCAAAACTGACTGCTGGTTTGATCATTTTGACTCTCAGGCTTCTTGAGGAAAGGATAAAAAGACTGTGACAGGTGACGTGACGCGACGTAATCATGAACTCCACACCATAGAGTTTATTCCTGCCCCTGGACTTAGTCGAGTCTGACAAACAGGATGGCCATTTACATCACTGGGCCAGTCATGTGACCTACTGTGACATCATCAACTTGGCGAACACATACAGAACCCTGTTTAGTTCACAGGCAACCTCAGGCACTTTAAGTTGTTGCGACTCGGCACACTGTGAGAGAAACCTGTGTGTACAACTGAAGACAAGAGAAAACTCTAGTAGCCCTGACATGATTGGGACCATGAAAGCGCTGCACCTCAGAGGAAATAAACTTCATCCGAGCTAAAGTGCTGAGCTACATGTTGTCACAATCAAAAGTTGTTCATGACAATCCCCCCACCAGAAAAAGAAAAAAGAAAAACAGTGCCTTTGCCAGTGCCAAAACGCTTGTATCAGCATTCGTCAGAATGGTCTTTGTTGTTGTCAATTATCTCATCCACGGAAGTAGTCCTCCAGTCAGAGCCTGGGATGCAGTCGTACCTATCCTATTATTTTCCTCTTGTGGTGTGAATAAACACGCCAGAGATTAAAGGCTTCTCCTTCTGCTGCACCGACAGAAAACGTCCCTGTTAACTTCGCCAAGCTCTTCCTTCCCCTCCACCAGTTGCGAGACCATATTAATGATTCCTAATAACAAATACAAAAGCTTTCTAAAGAACACATCTTCAAAGGTTTTTCTGTAACCCTCCCCAAAAAATCCCCAACCACCTGCATGTTACACAAGCGGCCATGTTGCCTCCCTCCCGCCGCTCTCAGCACCTGAGGCACCGCTGCGGAATAAAGCACACAGCCATGGCCAGGCTTACTGCCATATTTGAAAATAATTTCCACAGATTCTGTGTTGCTTTTTTCTCATCCTTTTCTTTCTTTCTTCTCCCCCTCTCCCTCCCTCCCTCCCTTACTCTCTCTCTCTCTCCCTCCCTCCCACCTTCATTTGTTCCTCATGCCCTTTTTTTTATTATTCTCTGTCCAATATTTATTCAAGACGTGATTATAAACATCTGCGCTGGGTAACGTTTCATCTGCACGGGAGCCAGGAGGGGTGGAAACTTCACACAGGGCCGCCAACCTGACCCGGCCTCAGACCGACACAGAGAGAAAGAGAGAGAGAGAGGGAGAGAGGGAGAGAGGGAAGGAGACAGAGATAGAGAGAGAGAGAAGGAGAGGGGGGGGGAGAGGGAAGAAAAAAGAGGGAGAGAGGAAGAGAATAAGAGGATTAGAGAGAGAGAGAGAGAGAGAGGAAAAGAGAGAGGGGATGCGAGTGAGAGGGAGAACGAGAGATAGAGATAGAGATAGAGAGACGTTTCCCCTGGTCTCCCTTGGCTTCCTGTCTGTGACTCTGCAAAGCACTGGAGGCCAGGGTTAATGGCCTTTCCAATCTCTGTGATAAGAATTCATTTTGTTCTATTACCAGCAGTTATCGGAAGAGCCAGACGCATCACTTTGGCGAGGGAGGGGGGGGAGTGAGGTGAGTGTGTGTGCATGTGTGTGTGTCAGGGGGGTTCAATCAATGAGACTACCTAATGAAGTAACCAGCTGTAGCTCCATTTCCCTGGTCAACTCTATCTGACAAATAGGATCTATCTGTGGCATCTCTCGGTCGGCCTGGGTAAGAGAGACTACACCAGGGCGAGCAGTCCGTGTGCAAAGGCAAGAACACTCCTTCCAGAAGTCAAACACACATTATTTCCCCTAAAGGGGCCTCTGTGCTCTGTTTTTGCTATGTTAGACAGATACTGACAAATGAAATGGCGCTAAAATGGCCGCTTCCACGCAATTTTCCCTAAAAATGCCCGTGCTCAGTGTCTGCCATGTTGAACAGATACTGGCAGATAAAATGCCGCTAAGAATGGCCGCTTTTGTGCTGCTCCAGAAGCAGACACAAAGGAGGTGTGTGTGTGTTTATCTCCATGAGGACATGTTAACTAGCGGTGTGCTGAGGGCCGGACACACCATCATTTCAATGATTAAAATGGCAGAACTGGCTGTTGCTATGGTAGCGCTCTTGGTTGTGCTACCCAACACCTCTTTTTTGACTTTAGCACACAAGCGAGGAATGCGGCTCAGTAAGATCATGTTCCGACCTCCTATAGGTTAGCATGGTGGCAGCGCCCCCAACACATTTTCAAAAGCAAACAGGACAAAAACACACACACACACACAGACAGACCTATCAGCCCCAGAAGCCAAAAGTAATTAGGTTACTTCAGTCTGAATCATCCGAAAGACAGGGAAGAAAAAAAGTCACAAAATGGAGGCTTGACAAAGGAGTCATCTGCAGAGGTTCCTAAGGAGGGGGAGGTCATCTGGCTGAGGTACTGGAGATGGCATTCACACACAGGGATAAATGGCTGCATTCGCTCAGTACTCCACAAACAAATATACCAAAAATGCCAAAAATGTCTATTTCATTACTCCCTAAACAATGTCATAGGGGCTAGTCTAGCTCCTAATGAAGCCTGACAAGGACATACCAGCAGGAATATGCTCGAAATAAATAAGATTATGCACTGACCATCTCTAACTCCCCTCCTCATCTGAGTGTGTCTGTGTGTGTATGTGCGCGCGTAACAGGGACATAACAACCAGTCAATCACACACTCACACACATTCACTGCACACACACACACACACACACACACACACACACACACACACACACACACACACACACACACACACACACACACACACACACACAAAGACATACACACTTAGACACATAAATACATAAACATGCACCTCCCTTGGTACACCTCCCATAGCCCCACCTGCTTCGTGTTTGTAAACTAGTGTAAACTTGCAGTCTGGCTTTATCTCTGATGGAAGGCAGGCCAAGGCTCTTGGGTATGCCTCACGTGTTTAGGCCCTCAGCCCTCAAAAACCCTGTTTCTTTCCCCCTCATCCTCGCTGAGATTATGCTGCACAGATTAAGACACCCAGATTGGAATCTGTGATGCGGAAGGAAAGTCTCCCCACATCCCCACCCTCAATTTGTTGCCTTTTTGCGTAGAGTTGAGCACTCGTGGCTTTGAGATGTAGTCCTCCTGTGACGGAGTTTCCACTCGTCACTAATGATGAGTATGTGCTCGGACTGCCATACCATCGAGCCTTTGGCTCTTTGGCGTTGTGGTTCAGAGTGCAGGTTTGGTACCCTGTAGACCCGGGTTCAAGGCCGGGTCGGGTGACTGCTCTCACCCTTCGCTACATCTCCATTAGTTGCCTTCGCGTGTCGTGTTGAACTAGAGTAGAGCACTCATGGCTTTGAGGTCTAGTCCTCCAGGCGCAACTCCAGGTGACACATGGGGATGACAATAGGACACCCCCAATGGGGCTTTTTGGCAGCTCCCTCCATTCCCTTCCTTAACAACACACTAATTGCACCTTATTGATTGCGTTTAAAACAAAGTTGTTGCAAACAGGAGACGGAAAAAGGAGGAGAGGGAATATGTTAACAATTTGAGTAGAAAGGCCGGATCAATATTTAAATGACTCCGCTCATTGATTTAAAATTAACTTTCAATTAAGATATCTGCTGGACTTTTAACAGCGACACTTATCCATTCAGGAGAAAATAAAGGAACATTTATTGATACCCTTAAACAGCAGTGGCCGTTTCACCATCGATTCGGTCATTTGCGTTGGCATTGGTGTGCGGCAGGTTCAACTCACACTTGACACACACAGACACAGCACACAAAACATTGGACACACACATACACACACACACACTGGACACATGCAGACAGGCACACACACACACACACACACACACACACACACATATATATGACGACACACTTACACACTTTGCACACACACACACACAGGGCACAGAGGACATAAGACACACACACACACACACACACACACACACACACACACACACACAGCGCAGGGACAAGGCCAGGAAGGCTCGAGCAGTAGATGGGGGAAGGCTTCTTAAATAAATATATAAAGGCTCAGCCCCATCTCGCTGGACAGCCATGGAGAGATTAACCTTTATCCTGAGGTAAGTCAAAGGCGCGTTATCTGCCCAACTGTGCCGCTCTGTAATTACACCAGACCCTGTTTGTAGCCCATCGACTGGCCGCCGCCAGTGCAGCGTCGGCAGACAGGGGGGGACTCATCTCCCTGTTGGTCTAATCAGGTAACAGACACCTTTTGTTTTGGGAGTTCATTGATGGATGAAATCTTTATCTGTAGTATTGATCAGCCTGGGACCCTAAACTGTCTATCTCGGCTACTGGAAAGAGAGAGGGGGAGAGAGAGGGAGAGGGAGAGAGAGAGAGAGGAAGGGAGAGAGAGAGAGAGAGAGAGAGAGAGAGAGAAAAAAGCTCTAACAAGATTGCCAACTGGAGTATATCAGTTAACATTTAATCAATGACAGCTTAAGACACAAGATGCTTTAAAAAGGGGGCTGCATGTTTTCGTCTTTCTCATAACCATTAGGAGGGATTGGGCGGAATCTATCACGGGCCCACAGAGCCACTGGTGGATGCAGGAGGCAAAGACCTCTAAAGCTGCCGCCGCCCTGGACATGTACATACACCCAGGCAACACCTGCCCCAGGCGTGGAGGCATAGAAGAATAAATACATGCCGCCATTCAAAATCAGACATAAAAAATACTGGAGAGTGTGTGTGTGTGTGTGGGGGGGGGGGGGGGACAAAAAAATGACATGCATGTGTGTGTGCATGCATACCAAGAAGTCAGGCCACTGGCTTAGAGGTCTACACAACACACACAACACAAACCGCAATTCAAACACGCAATTTATCCCCCATACATCAAGCCATAGGGGCTAACCACAGAGAGTGAGCTGGCACTGATGGCTACGAATAATGCTACACACACATACAGGGTATATTAATACATGTATATTTTTTTCTGCTTCACATGCAAAATATTTTCCGTGCGACGGCGAGCTGTCAGCAAGCAGGGCACATGATCCATTAGAAATTCCAGCCTGGTTTGTGTGCTCTTTATGCAGACTCCGTTCCCCCGACCCCCCCTTAACCCCCACGCCTTAACCCCCCCCCCACCTCCCCCAACCCCACACCCCAATCCAAACCCCATCTTACTCTTCCCCCATCCCCCTCCTCCATCTCCCCTCCCCATCCCTGCACCCTCTCCCATTTGCAGGGCCAATTAGGGCCTCTTATCCTGGTCACCCTGACTGTGGCGTCCGCCAGTCACTCTCGGACCCCCTCGCTGCCGGCCACTCCAATCATTACCTATTCATTTACTAGCCTGGACTCTGCTCCCGGGGAAACTGTGAGTGGCTTAATTATGTAAAACATCAGCGTGGAGGAGAAGGAGAGAAAAAAACCCAGAAGAAGAAGAAGAAGAGGAGGAAGAAGAGGAGGAAGAAGGAGCCAGACGTAACCCTCTTCTCCTCCTCTGACCGGCCTTTCTAGGCTCCACTTCTGTCTCCCAGATGAACAATGGCTCTGTGTCGCTATGACTGAAACACTGATAACTAGTGTGTCACAATAGGTGCATGGGTGAGTGTTGGCTGGAGATGCTGTACGGTGTCTCTGTCGGGTCGCTGTATGTATGAGTGTAAGATAAATCCATCAGATTTACTTCATATGTAGGAGCCCAAACACAAAGAGCCTAATGGGTGACGGTGCGACAGCCAGTGCATGTCTATATGGCTCCCTATTCAAATCCTCATGTGATAGCGACAAAAAGCAGCGGCTGAGGGCTAATTTGCAAACAATGGCTCTGCTATCCATTTCTGATTTGCATTTCCAACAATGACATTCTGATGATGGTGGGGCCTTTTAAAGCTCACAAAGTGACAAACGCTCCCCCCCCCCCCCCCCGCCCCCCACCTCCGTGTGTGATGCCGGGGCCTCGGATCAAAAGCACTTGAGTATGAAAACCTCGCAGGAGTCTCTCTCTCTCTCTCTCTCTCTCTCTCTCCCTTTTTCTCTGTCTCTCGCCCGTTCTCCTGCCACACGTCTAATCACACAACAGAATAATTTGGCATATATTATGACAGTAGCAATTACACAAAGGTGCGTGACACCATTATTTCCATTTGCCAAGGAGATGATTATGCTAATAGAGAGATGTAGGGCAGGTGGCACACACGTTGGCAGCTGCCAGCTTGTCTGTTTCTGTTCGCACCGAGGGAGAGAGTGAGAGAGAGGAGGGAGGGAGAGAGAGAGTGAGAGAGAGAGAGAGAGGGAGGCTCTCCCCTCTCCTCCTCTCCCCCTAGCCACTTACTGTTCACTCTTGGGCTCCTCGTGTCTCAACAATAAGAACAATGACTTAAAACCAGCCAGTCCCAAGATATGTAATTAGCTTTCACTTTGATTTAACACTTCCTTCTCACTTCAAAGGCCGGGGAGGGAGAGGAGAGAAAGCGAGAGAGAGAGAGGCAGATACAAAAAAAGAGAGGGAGAGAGAGAGAGAAGGACAGAAAAAAAACCCCGTTAGATTTGCTTTAGATGTCTGGAACAGGAAGACAAAAACAAAGTACTACACATGTCTGTCCAGATGCAAGCAAAATGATCTGCGTGTGTGTGTGTGTGTTTACCTGTATGTTTGTATCTGTGTGTGTGTTGTTATTATTTCTGTTGTTGTTTTTTTATCCAAAAAGCTTTAACAATTTCATTAGCTGTGAATGTAATGACTGGGCGAAGCAGAACCATACTGTAACCAGAACCAGTTGGAGCTGGACTTTGGGGAAACTCACTGATTTTCTTTAGCACACTCTGGTGCTACCTGCCTGCATGCTATCCTACCCCTGAGAAGATGCGTCCATGTGTGAGTGTGTGTGTGTGTGTGTTATACATGCATATGTGAGAATGACCGGGTCATTTGGGTCGGTTCTGTTGAGCGGACTCTCCCTCTCCGTTGGCTCGTGTGTGTGTGAGTACGCTCAGGAGGGAAGCCTCCCACAGCCATGCGTGTGTGTGTGTGTGTGTGCGTGTGTGAGGCCTGCCTTTACATGAAAGCCCAGGAGATCCCCAGCTGCAAAAATCAATGTATGGACGTTCAGAGCAGTTTTCAAGGTTTTGTAAGACAAATCTTTCCAGCAGCCGCTGGTTTAGTGCTATTGAGCCGGGCTTCGATCAGCCGGACCGGGTGAATAATGTGGGGCAGACTGCTCACTTACATCGGTTCTCAAGGCGAAGGTGGGGTGGGGGGGGGGTTGGGCGGACTGCTCACTTACATCGGTTCTCAAGGCGAAGGTGGGGGGGTGGGAGGGGGGTTGTGGGGTGGACTGCAGTCGACCAGGTCCTGCCAGACGCTTCCCTTTTACAAATGTAAGCGGGCAGTTTCTCTGCGACCAATAACGCCCTCTTAATCTCATGTCAGATACAAGCAGCGTAATTCCCGTCTGGAGCGCCTCTTCCCAGCGAGGCAAGGGGAAGTCTAGCGGAGCGGACAGCTCGAGCCCCACAGTGCACACAGAGCCTGTCCTATTGGGGCTGCGTGCTTTCTGTAATTAGAACAGAACGCTGATTACACTGTTTTTTTTTTTTATTATTTAAAAGGAGGACATTGTGTGTAATTGTGATTGGGAGCGGGAGAGACGCATCACATGAGTGGCTCGACAAATAAATAAATTAGATTAAAACAAAACCAGGAGCCTATACTATGCTTCATAACCTGGGGAAAAGTAAAGAGAAAAAAAAAAACCCACACAAACACAATTAGAGTCATTTCTGATAATTAATATAATAGAACATGACGGACTGCAGAAGGGACGGCTCTGGTTGATATAGCTACGGGCGAGACACTATGTCCGTCTACTGCAGGCATCTCGTTTCTGTGTGCATTTAGCTCTGCCATCATTTCTGAGGCAATTAAACAAACATCACTTTCTATCAGCACGCCATCTCTCTGAGTATGTGTCCACACACACACACACACACACACACACACACACACACACACACACACACACACACACACACACACGCACACACACCTCCCCCCACCCTATGCCCTCAATCACTGCCTTCTCAGGCTTCTTGTTCCTGTCCTGACACATATGCAAACAGTGCTGGAGAGATCCTCCCTAGGAACAGCTGTAGTCAAGGTTTAGGCAAACCAAAAATGATTAAATTCTGAATAAATTGCACACGTTTCTGATTATTTCAGCAAACGCCGCACAGAAACTTGATAAAGTGTGGTTAGTATGAGTACATAAAAATGCTTTGATTTTTCAATGGGGGAATCAAGCCATTTGGTGATTGCTATTGACAGTTGTGGATAATCTGGAGGGGCCAAAAGATGAGTGTTACAAATCACTGTTCACTGTGCAGGCTGGTCTGTGGTGTGTGTGTGTGTGTGTGTGTGTGTGTGTGTGTGTATGTGTGTATGTTTGTATGCTGTACGATTGTGTATATGTGTGTGTGCACGCATGTGTGTGTGTGTGTGTGTGTGTGTGTGTGTGTGTGTGTATGCACGCATGAGCTAGCTGCAGCGTCAGTAGACAGGTTTCAATTTCACAATACTGATTATCTCATTCCCAATGCCATGCATGCCTAAATGCGAGAATCCCTGTAGTCGCTCCATGGACTCCCTCTCCTTTCAAATGCCTATTACGCCTTCATACTTTCCACTGCTTCCTGAAGAGTGCCATTTCACCAGGCTTAAAGAGCAGAAAATTGCTCTGCTTTTCCTCTGCCCATCTCCTCAATTTCTATTAACCTGAGCAAGAACAAAAGGAGCGGCCTGGTCGGTCTGTCTGCTGCTGCTGCTGCTGCCGCCGGTCCACCGGGGCGGCGCTGCTTACTGCACTTCTACACGGCTCCTTACTAACTTACTAATCCACACACCCTAGGCCTCAAAGTCTGCGTGTGTGTGTGTGTGTGAGCATGTGGGGAGAAACGAGGGAGAGAGAGAGAGAGAGAGAGAGAGAGAGAGAGAGAGAATGAGAGTGGAAATGAGTGTGTATGGTCCTTGGCTCCACATCATTTGTAGCACTGCTGCCCCAATACATACATATGCAAACACACACACACACACACACACACACACACACACACACACACACACACACAGAAGGTAGATCTCTGCACGGACTCAATCAACCATGCAACTCCTCGTTAGTTGCATCCACAACATAAATAACAAAAACAACATCAACAACAACAAATAAAAAACAATCCTAATTAACATCAGTGGGGAATATTTGAGGGGTATCCACACATGTCTGCTCCAGCCTGTCTGGGATAGCTGTTTCTCTATAGGCCTCCCATCTGTGAGCGCTGGACTGAGTGCATGGTAATAAAAGCAAGAGGCATGTTGTGACATGAGACGCTGTTAGTGGAAGAGCAGAGTGAAAGGGAAAGATGAAAGAATGTTTTCTCCAAATGATGATTGCTCGGCCAGCATTGAATCCAGGCTTTAATCTCATAGCACACTCAAATTCCCTATTATTCCCTGAGTGTGTGTGTGTGTGTGTGTGTGTGTGTGTGTGTGTGAGGGGGGGGGGGGGTGACAGAGGTAGAGAGACACAGAAAAGGAGAGGGAGAAAAAGGGAGAAAAAGGGTAGAGATAGAGAGAGATGGATAGAAAGAAAGAGAGAGTGAGAGGAAAAGATGAGAGACATCTTGAGCAGAACCAGTAGGGATTAGGTATAATCACACACAGCTGACCCAAACCAAACCTGAGATGGAAGACCCACATCCACTGACTCCTCTTGGAAATCTCTCATTCTCTTTATCTCTCCTCTCTCAAACTCAAGTCTTCTCTCTCTTTCTCTATTTCTTTCTCTCAGGTCCTAATGAAGAAGTTGATTCCTTCTCTGCAGTGTGAGTGCCTCTGTTTGACGGGATGGTTTAAAGCGTAAGGCATGTGTCCTCAGCATAGTCTCCCTCTAGCTCACTGAGACTGGCTAGTTAAGGACTAGAGGCAGCAATTAAACTCACAAGGCAAGAAAAGCTGCAGCATACATGTTTTGTTTTTTTTTCTCCTCAAATGTGAACGCCCATAGAGAGAGAGAGAGAAAGATTAGAACAACATGTCAGAGGCTAAACTCAGAGGAAAGCCCTCTTCTGCCGGGAGCCAGCGGTTTGGTAATGAACCTTTGCGTCCACTCTCGTGCTATTCCATCTCCGCAGCTGCGTTAATTACTTCATAACTTCCCATCAAAATGTAAATGTGCCACTTGACCTGCGAGGGCATCTGCAGTAAGAGCATCAGAGCTTACTGTTCACTCAAGGGAGTCTCCGACCTACGCGTTTAGCAAACTGGCCGCTGTTTCCACACTGGGGGACGAGGGGCTCGCTTGATGGTAGTGGTAGTGATGGGGGGGTGGGATGGGTGGATGTCATACTAGCCAAGCCATGTGTAAGCCTGACAACCCCCCCCACCCCCCCAATATATACCCCACCTCTCTTCCCCGACCAAAGCGAGGCAGGGGCTGCTGTCACCCTGCATGCTGACACCTCTAACTGCGGCAATCACAGACTCTGTGCCTCTCACATGGAATATTTCCTCTCCTTTGTGCCACCATCTGACAAGCTAAAGACAACGCCTTAATAACCTTTCCAGAAGGACAGAGAGAAGGGAGAGAGAGAGAGAGAGAGAGAGAGAGAGGGAGAGAGAGAGGAAGGGGGGAGACAGAATAAAAGAGAGGGAGAGAGAGGAAAAGACACAAATCCTGGCGATATTTTGAGTGGCACTTACTCCTCAGTGTGAGAAGCCTACAGCTGCTGAGCACAAAGGGGGGGAGGAATGAAAGAAGAAGGAAAAAAACAAAATGAAAGACAGAAAGAGAAAAAAAAAACCATCCTCCCATCCTTTCCACCTGCACTGCGCTCGGAGCAGGGGTGAGAGGGGTGAGGAAGGCAAGTGTCTTATTGCATCTGGGGAAAGGATTACCCACCTCAGCTGCTGGATGATCCACACAGAGCTTAGGAGGAATGTCAACCAGGCTCATCAACGTGCTCCGTTCATTTCCCTCCCCCCCTCTTCCCCCCGCCTCACTTCCTTCTTCCTGCTCGTTTGCATATCAAGCCGTCATCAGCAGACACACACACACACACACACACACACACACACACACACACACAGCTGCGGGTGGCGGCCCGAGCGTTTTCGGCGAGCTTGTGACTACTTAACTAATCAGCCGAGACTCGCTCGCTGAAGAATGGGACAGGGAATGGGACTGTAAACGCCATTGTCCGCTACGGTCCGGCTGCAGACAGACAGGCATTGTGAACACAGTAACCAGGGCCCCAGATAAACTACATGTCTTCTCCTTTCTCCGGGAAACAAGGTCACAGGAGTATTAATTGGTGACCGGGGCATCTGGGGCGTAATGACAAGCAGTGGTAACGGGAGGAATTGGTGCGACTGACATGTGATAATGTTATCAAGGCGTACAGCATGGGACTGGGGAGCGAGGGAGCACAGAGTCAGGCCTGGGCAAATCAGGAGAAACATTTCTTAAATTTTAATTTTTGTTTTTCTGCTTGTTTTTTTTCTTTCTTGTTCTTTAAACACAACACATCCCTTTGTGGGAGCGGAGTCTGAGTGTGTTTCATTCAGCGTGTTAGCGAAGAGCTAACTCAAACCTCGCTTGCCTTTGAATTGCACAGATGGTATGTTTTCATCAATTTGTGTCTTTTTGGATGAAACCAATGAATTATTCAGAGCGACAGAGGCTTCTGGGTTGGTTGGAGGCCGTCCTCTGCAACTGATAATAAGTCCTAACAAAACAACACGATCTTTTCCACATCTGTAAAGCATAGTCTTTCAAAAAATAACCCTCTAATGAATTCAGAGAGGACCTTTGTTTCAAGTGTCCCTGGTTATAATTGTAAGACCTGGAGTGGGTCCACATAGCTTACTTCAGTATGATGTAAATTATATTGTGTAACATTAATAAATCACTCAAGTGCTGTTCATATTAATGTGACATATTGCTTTTCTGCTGCAGAAAGCAAACAAGCTGTCATTGTCTCTCTGTGTGTGTGTCTGTGTCTGCCGCAGTACATGATCAACAGCCACACCACTAATGAGCGGCCATATTTAACACAGCGCTACTGTCACAATAAAGTCACCTCAGGCCATGTACGAGTGCGTGCGTGTGTGTGTGTGTGTGTGTGTGCGTGTGCTTGTTACTTCTAATCAAAATCAAGGATGTCACACACACACACACACACACACACACAAACTAAATGAACATCCACCATGACTAAGGACTTGACTATTCCCCCCCCCCCCCCCCTTTTTAAAAGAAGTCCTGGTGACTTTTTACGAGGGAAAAAGAAAATCATGAGATTTGATTCAATAGTGGGGCCACTTGCCTAGCGAATCATCCCTCCTTAATAAACGTTCTTTGTGTGAAGGAGGGGAGAAGCTTGGCAGATGAATCACTATCATCAGTAAGTCAGAGCTCTCTCTCTCCCTCTCTCTCTCTCTCCCTCTCTCTCTCTCTCTCTCTTTCTGTGATAAGAGTCCAGCGGTGAGCCTCCTTCATCAGATTGGACCTCTTTTCTTCTTTCAACCAGGAAGAGTCCCCAAGCACCGACTCTTCATTTACATACATTAACAGGGGTTTCTGAAGCAAGCGTGTCTGAGAGCACATTTCCAAGCCAACCTCTCTGCAAATGTGTTCGCATAATAGCACACTATTAGAGGCAGTTACTCTCCGTCAGTGGAGGAGCCAGGCTCAAGGCATCATGGGAAGAGAAGGTAAAAAATGTTGGAAAACATCACCGCACGTAGCGTTACATCCTAAGGCAGTTATCTGGATAATTTACTGGGCCTGGCATTAAATGTCCGATGCTCGATAAATTCAATAGCGCACAGTACACACACGCCAGACCCCGAGTAGTGGTGACGTTCTGCATGCCACACTCCAGACCTGAAAAGAACCGCCGTCCTATTGAGTGTTTTTAGCGAGAGGGGAACCTGGTGACAGTATTAAGTGTAAATTCCCTGCCGCATTATGGCCTGGCCTCTGCCTGACTCCGGCTAAACCGGCTAAGCTTCCTCCGGTTAGTGACGATTAGGCATGGCTATTGGTAATCAATAGGGGCTATCAATTCTATACTTTGTTCTGATGGATGAGACGCAGGAGAAGGAGGTGAGGCCAGGGGAGAAAGGGGGAAAAGAAGACAGCTGGTAGAAACAGAGATGAGCAGAACGAAAGGAAGAGGAGAGAAAGATGAGCAGAGAAAGGGAGAGAGGGAGAGTGAGGGGGGGTAGAGGGAGAGAGAGGGAGTGAGAGATGGAGAGAGAGAGAGGGGGGGGGGTTGAGGGAGAGAGAGGGAGTGAGAGATAAAGAGGGAGAGAGAGTGAGAGGGAGAGGGAGAGGTAGAGAGTAAACAAGCCCAAGGTTTAATCTGATTCATTTGCAGGCTTGAAGGCAAGGAAATAAATAAACAGGTAAATAAATAAATAGCCATCCCCTGTGTTCCAGCCCACATGCTCACACACACACACACAGGGTTCCAGGTCCAATGAATGTCCAGAAGAATCCAAGGTCAGCGAAAGTGAAAGGCAAGGAGCAGAGGAGGGTGAGAGAACGAGAGAGACAGCGAGAGAAAGAGAGCGAGTGGGAAGGAGAACGAGAGAGAGGAGGAGGAGATGGCAGGCGGTGTCCTCCATAAGCCCAGTGGCGCGAGTCAGTCAGGTCTAATTACTGGCAGGCGGAGGCGCATGGGCGGAGGACGGGGTCACTAACTTGGGCCTGACACCTGGGTGCCGCGCTCATCAGCCCCCGCCACACTAATCAGGCCTGATGGGACACAGGGCCCGCTCCTGAGCACGGATGATGTCTAATGACAGGGGTGTTGGACACACACACACACACACACACACACACACACACACGCACACACACACACACTCACACCACACACTCACACACAACTACTACTGTGGTGGTATCACTATCGCATGTGTGTGTTAAGTAAGTTAGACACTGACATGTGTGTGTGTGTGTGTGTGTGTCTGTCTGTCTGTGGCTGGGTGGGTGAGTGAGTGACACACACACACACATGTGTGTACCTTCATGCGGGTGAGAGCGAGAAACCGATCCATGTGTGTGTGTGTGTGTGTGTGTGTGTGTGTGTGTCTTTGTGTGTGCGTCTGTGTGTGCGTGTCTCCATCCGGAGCTCTATCAGGCTGTATCCATGTCATTGCAGATTCATATTAACACTACTCTGGCGTGTCTCTGCTTAAGGCAATCAGTTAATTGCTGGTTCATCAGCAGCAGCCTATGTTCTCTGTCTGAGCGGTGAGCAGCAGACTTTGACGAGGCTTTGTTTGGTTTAATGCTGTGCGACAGCGAGTATCATACCATCTTCTGTGGTTAGCGTCAGCCTGGCCTCAGACATTGTCAGAGCCATAAAGCTTTCTCCAGACGTAATTAGCGAGAGTGTAACTCTACCTCCTCGTCCAGGCCCTCCATTCATGCAGCATGTATCCATAACCCAACACTCCAACTCACATCAACACATCACGGGGGGGGGGGGGACGGGACGGGACTTCACAACCCTTTTATATACACGCAGTAAGTCATATCACGGGTGCTATACACAAAATGTCTGCACTGTAGAGAGAAGAGAAGTGTCTGCCATTTTTTTTTTTGTGGGGGGGTGAAGAGAGGAAGCCATGCTTCAGCCACTGCTTGGCTGCTGTGTGAGGAGAGAGTATCAGGTTTCAGCATGACTAACTGGAGCTCTTTAGGAGACGTGCTACCTGCAGTTGCACAAACGCGAGGAGCAGGCAGCAGCACCTCGCGGCCGGAGCGAAAGCGCATTAGTATGCACAGAAAGCATCCCGTGGGGCTCTGGGAAGGCTTTGTATTGTAAATAAGCATAATGGCAACAGTCAGGTATGTTAATGTCGGATAATCATCGCAATTTCTGCAAATTATGACTGTCAGTGGGCACAAACAGTCAATGAAAACATGAGGTAACAATTTAGCTTTTGTATTACTTTCCTTCCAAAGTGTGTGTGTGTGTGTTTGTGTATGTGTGTGTGTGTGTGTGTGTGTGTGTGTGTGTGTGAGGGGTGGGGGGGATCTCACAAAAAGAAAAACAGCTCAGAGTACGACATACTCCTTTAGCACGTAGTTTCAAAAATAGTTTATGGCTAACTGGCCATTTTCTAAAATTATTTGGATTTTCTGCACACAGAAACCACAGTGTAATTATAATACAGTTGGAGAGAATTGTTGAGAAATGACTGAATCCGTTTGGTGCCTGCCGTTCCAAACGTTGGTTTCAAGCAGTTTTGGGTCAAATTGCTAGTTTCTGAAAAAATAATAACAGATCTGAAGATTTGACTTATTATGATATGAAATATGATTTAACCATGGGCTATTGTCTCCACTTAATAATAGAGCAATATAAACTATGGGTCAATTACACGTCCCAGTGGGACTCTTTTTGTCTGTCAGATGAGGGCTGTTTTGGCCAGCAAGTTTTTCCAAAGGTTGAGACGGCATTCTTTCACATGGGATGTCCAGTCTCTGAGCAGTCATGATGGGCACTTAACACTGGGGAACACAGGCCAAACAACTGCGCTTGAGTGCTATAACAGATTACACTGACTTCACAGACAGCGTTCCATTACGCTGCTGTAACACAGAGTGGTGATCAACTGCGCTGTGGGATAAAATAAAAGACTTGTGTCTTGATAGGTCTTTCTCTGTGACCTGTGGTAGTGCTTTACTCTATTTACAAACAGAAAAATTAACGATAACAATTTTCTTTGCGTAGTGAAGATTTCTGAGTTTGTTGTTAACTGCCCCCCCAGGTAAAACTGCAGGCGCTACAAACAGTCTGACTAAAAAAGTGAAACCTTCAGCAGCTCTGCGCTGCAATGGCAGTGGCGGCAGCAGCACACGCAAGGATGCTTCTGTCAGAGCGACCGGGGGCTTTGTCAGAAGAGATCGAAAGAAAATGGCTGCCCTTGTATTATCACATCACCCATGGCTAAGAGAAAGATGAGAGCGATTTGGCTGTATATCATATCTTACACTCCACTGGCCTCCCTGTCTCACTATATGGAATGGCCACAAATTATGGGTCCAAACCCTGGAAACCCTGTCTGCAGAGATTATCTTGAAAAAAAGTAACTGTTGTAATTGCTTATGTGCCCTCAAAAAGGAGACAAAGAACAGCCTCAGTCCATGCACACTACAATGCAGACGAGAACAAAAGCACTCTGAATCTTAATCTGAAACCTTTTAAACCTGAAAATTACATTGCAGTCATAAAACACGCATGATTCAATAAATTAACAGCATCTTTTTTTCAGATGTAACCATCTTTCCCCCCCACTGTCTCTAAAAACATCCCCCACACACACACACACACATATATACTGTATAGCCCTTGTCCATTAAGAGTGTGTGGATGGCCTACAGCTGCTGCTATGGTAAAGGGTTATCACTCCAGCGCGGGTCATTTGGCCATGGCTGGAAACCTCCTGCAGCACTTCCACTCAGCAGAAACAAAAGGTCCAGGACGGCCATCAGCCCAGCCCAGGCCGAGCCACACACACACACACACACACACACACACACACACACACACACACACACACACACACACACACACACACACACACACACACAGAGAGAGACACACGCCTCCTTTCAGCCCGCTCCGCCATAGAGGGCCAAGGCAGCGTCTTTAAAGATGCAGCCATCTCCCAAGTCAGCCAGGCCTTTTGTTTAAGTCTTGACCCAGACAAAGAGGCACTTTTCCTTCCCAGTTTTAATATGTTTGTGTGTGGGGGGTGGGGTGGGAGTGGGGGGTTTGGAAGAGGCCTCCTGACAAGGAGGCTCTCTCTCAGAAATAATTACCTCCATAAGATCCCATCTCCTTTTTGAAAGGCACAGGGGAAGAAAATGGAGCCTGGATGGACGCAAAGATGCAAAAAGCCCTCATGCATGGCCTGGCCCATCAGGGCATTTAGAGTGGAGTTACATGCAAGCCACACACACACACACACACACTCACATCAGACACACTCTCCATGCTCTCCTCAGCCCTTTTCTTTCTCTCCCAGCATATGTATAGATGCAGGGGACATCGTAACCTACAAGGGAATAATCTCTGTTTCTCTCCTATTATTGTCTATCAAGTCTGCAGTCTAATTCAGCAAAAAAGAATAATCTACGGAAAATATTTTGTGTGCAGACCATTAAATCCCCTTTTCCGCAAAACAGAGGAAAACAACTGGCTCAAATTTCACACGTGAGTCATTAATTTGCACTTTGTGTCTTTAAAAAACAGTTTCCAGTGCCGCCGCAGTCTCTCCGTGAAGCAGTGGGAGCGGGGAGTTCACAAACACAACACGCTTATCGGTGCCGAAACCCTGAGCTGCAAGTGTTTGGTTTTACAGTTTTTATGGGCAACCCGTTTAGGCAGCACATCTGTGTGGAAGGCAAGAACATGGACGCCCTAGATTACTGTGATTTACAAATGGGGGGAACTCCACTTCAAAAAACATGTCTAACCACATCGACCCCCCCCCTCCCCAACCCCCCTGCTAAATCCCTCAGTCCTCAGATTCATGATGTTTACCTTCAGTAAATGATGAGTCCTCTGGGCGCTGAGCGGTGGGAATTACACTCGCACTGGGAGCCCTGGCAGAGTCTGTTCTCAGGGAGGTAACACACGCCGAGGTTCAGGGGAGGGATATTACTATTAATGCATCGGGGAAACTGGAGCGAGCGCAGTACAGCGCGGTTTAGCGGTACAGCCGTGTTTTGTACATTTAGTGCAGTCAGACCGCGAGTTCAGTCCAGCTGCAGACTGGAGTCGCACTAGCCTCTTTTAGACCCCGGGAGAAAAAAAAGGCATTTATTGCAACACAATAGCAAGCTTTCAAAACGCTTCATGTCGAGCTGTTCAGATGTCTTTGTTTTGGTACACTGACGAAAACAACGCCATAAAGAAGAAGTTCAAACTTTTATGACTATTGTGCCGATAGTATATTGGAAAAAATAATAATTGTTTTGTGGAGCAAGCCGGGTGGTCGCTGTATTTGTTTGTTATTTGTTTGACAAGACTGAGAGGCTGTGATTTGGTCGAAGCTGTGGCACCTGGCATGTGTGACATTTACCACTAAATACATTTCAGCTTTACTCCCACCTTAGCTACCTTTAATTATGCAGTAAAAAATGGCATCAAACTTGTTTAACGAAATCCATTCACATGTACACAAAGTCAATGGCATTATGACCTTTATTCCCAAACGGTGCTATAATTGTTTGGCGAGTTGCCGGAGAGCTGCTTTACAGGGAAGGATACAGCTCAGCAGTTAAATTAATCTCTTTTTTTTCTCCCTCCCTCCCCTGCAAACCTCTCTAATGACCGAGAAACTGCTAAACTAAGGAGTTATTCTCTGAGAAAATCTACAAGGGATTCTTTAGCTCTCAGCTGTAGTTCCGACACAACCTGAAATGTTGCTTACCGAGGGGCCTTTCACCGGGTGCACAGATACAAGTTATTACCGCCGCACTAAGGAGTAATTCATCGAGGCTATGGGCCCAATCATTAAACCAGCATGCACTCTGTTGCCATCTAGCTGTGTTTCCTCTATCGGGCCAAATGTGGGCCAGCTACTGCGTGCCAAGGCCAGTTGCGTTTCCACTGTCACTTCAGGGACTCGATTGTGCCTCCTCGGGGGCTTCCTCAGGGCTGGCCGATTACCCTTGGGCTAAACAGGGCTCACTGGTGCTTGAGGCGGTGCCAAGGTGAAAGGCAGGGTTAGTGGAGTAACAGTACGTGAAATGTAACTTATTGATCTAATTTCAACATATTTCAAAACAAAACACAGCAGGCTCAAATGAACACAATGTGTTTGGATGTTTATTTAACATCAAATTAGTTCATGATTGTTAAAGCTAATTTATTGCAAGGAAGTATGCTATGCTAGCAACGGCTAACAAAGGCTAACGTTATCTTCACATATGTAAATTGAGACTAACAGTAAATGCCCTAACAGTGAACTATGCCTATAGCTGGCTTATATTAGAGCCACGTCTTCAGGCTACCTGTGATATGGATCGCTAACTTAACTTATATTGCAGTACATAACAGTACGCAATAGAAGAGTCTGACTAGTCTGTTTAAGTTATGACGATATGCTTTATTTGAGTTTTAACTGTGCATTCCACCAAGCGAAGATCAGCAACTACAAACAAACAGCCAGTTTCCATTATATACCTCTACTTAACTTATTTTGCTGCAGGTCGTAGGTGCCTGACATCCAGACTTTATCGCATGAAACCTCAACTTGAACTTCCCACTCGCTTGTGAAATGGGTGGGATGGGTGACGTTTACACCGAGGCGCCATGTTATGTTATGGGTTTTATAGGGCAATACTGGAGGGCTGTCGGCCCGATAGTTTTGTTCTTGTGGCCTGAGGCCCGAAGACAGCCTTAGTTCGCACTTGCCCGATAGTGGAAACACTGCTACTGAGGGCATGCTACCCCACCATTTTACCTACTCGTCCCAAACACTGGTGTTGGGTAGATTTTTGGAGGGGTGGAGGGTGGGGATTGGTTGCTGCTTTGCCAGTTGGATCAATTGGAAAAACTAAGCTTTGTGATTAATCTAGTGCCAGCTATCCATTTCCTTAGCTGCTCCTGCCCAGGGTCTGTTTGAAAGCACTTCAAACAGCGGGATTATGGGGTTAAACTACCTGAAAAATCTCTCCCGCTACGAACTGGAGTGGTAAAAAAAAGAAAAGAAAAATTACTCCAGCTCCCCGCACTCTTTGTGACATACTCTGTCTGATTTGTTGCTCTGAAACAAAACAGAATGTCCATGTGTTTGCTCTACTTTCTGGTTTCTGAGGGCCTGAGCAAACCCCACGCCAGAAAAGGGGAGGCCAACGGGGTTATCAAGTTTATCTCTCCAGTAACATATTTATCTTCCAGGCCGTTTTTACATCCTGCAGTGGCTGAATTGTGATATTCATAAAACCTGATAACTGAGGCCATTTGCACAGTGAGCATAAATTCTGTCTTTGTCTCTCAGTTTCTGTGCATTAGCACCCCTCTGACTAACTGGGCACACTGACGCGAGTGCACAGGAGACCTGAAAGGGTTGAAATTGAAATCACTCTCCAACATTTATATGTATGCTGTAAGGAAATACATAATAAAATGTTTATAAGGAGGACCCTGAAAGAAACCCGTTGTTCCAAAGAAATTGATGCAGTGTGTGCAATAGCTAGGTATCCTGGAACGCTTGAGCATAAAGCATAAAGCTTGAAACTTCCTTTTGGAAATTCAGTTTGTGGCATGAAACTGAAGATATATAAAAACGTGCATTTAATGTCGGAACGTTGGAAAAGGTGTATTCGGTGAATATTACTTTTGACAGTTTTAAAATATTATGTTCTCTTCTCCCAGGAGGGAAAAAGAAGGGGCCCGGGCAGGGATCATTATGGAGGGAACCTTTTGGGGAAAGAGTGTGTGTGTGTGTGTGTGTGTGTGTGTGTGTGTGTGTGTGTGTGTGTCTTTCTTAGCGGCACAATAATGATTTATCTTACTGGGCTTTCCTTCTGCACCCAAACTCTGTCTGAGGCACCTTTGATCCACTCCTAATTAAAGCCAAAAGTACAACAGTCCCGTTTAATTCCAATATGGGTAGTTCTGATGCTGAGGTTTCACATGTGGTTCTGAGCTCGGGACCATCTGTTTCTGGATTTCATATATAAACAGGACACTTTGGGGAACAGAGATTAATTCAGCTTTGGAATGCCATTCAAAACGTGTTAGCTGTTTCCCTCGGCCAGGTCAACCAAAGCAAAAACAAGTTAAGCGCTCATTTCTCCGAGTAGCATTAACATAGGAATTATTATATAATGGACCCTGACTCGCTCTTATGGTTTAAATTACTGGGTCCCTCTCAAATAAAACTATTAATCTTTTTTTTTTGTCTCTGAATGTTTTACAGTCCTGTTACACTTATTAGCTGCTGGCAGCTCCAAAACTTTTAAATGAAAGCCAAATTGCTTTGGTCATGAGAAAGGAAATTAAAGCTCGCTCTAGGGGAAAGAATTTCACTGAGAGATCCTCCCAAGGTAGAATTTCATAACCTCCTGCATGCCTGCTAAAGATGTCACCGCATGCAGGACGGCGTGTGTTACTGATATAAAAAGAAGGCCCTAATGGGAACAGCATGTTCATTTTAGGGAGATTAGCCGGCTGGCATGTTTTACGTCTGGAGACGTGCTCAGGGTTTGGATCGGGCCGGGCGGGTTCAGGGTCCGAGGAGGGTTTTTTGGGGGGTAGAGTAGGGTGGGGTGCGGCGGTGGTGGAAAACTGGGGGAGGGGGGGCAGTGGTGGTGGTGGGGGGCAGAGTCGGGTGAGAATAGCGTGGGCGTAAAGTACGAAAAAAATATTGAGAAGAAAAGTCAAGAGAGAGTGGGAAAAGGAAAAATAAGTGAAAAAAGGAGTGTTGGGACTCACCAGGCTCGGGCGGGCAGTCCTTGACGAAGAAGAGCTCGGCCAGGCTGTCCTCCTCTGGCGGCAGGCCCTGCTGGTGCAGCTGCAGCTTGCGCAGGCCCTCGCTCTGCTGGTGCTTGACGGAGCGGGCGTGCTGCACCAGGTTGAGCTTGGCTTTGGTGGAGTAGTCGCACAGGGCGCAGTAGTACAGGCAGGATTCCGAGCTACACGTGCTCTCTTGTTTTTGCAAGTGCTGCGAAAGGTGAGGAATAGAGGGAAAGAAGGGGGGGAAAAGAACACACAGAGAGAGAAAAAAAGTCATTAGCCGACATGCTTCGGAAGACATTACAGGGAAAACTGTTTGTTTTAGAAGGGCAGCGCCTACATGAAACAAATACTTTCGGTCCCTTTCAAGTTTTAGCTAATAATCTTTCTGACATGAGATGCATTCCTTCCAAGTTTGTCACAAACATAAATACCGATGACACACACATAGAGAAACGGTCCAAACGCACCGCTGTTGTCAGATAAAAAAAGACAGACTGAGGGGCACATTGTAGAGTTCTGAAGAGCGGAGCACCTAACATGTCTGTGTCTGGCATCTTGTAATGCGCTACAAGGTGGAACTGACTTGGACCAAAGCACAGCTAAAGCCTGTAGAGTCTGGCCTGTGCAACTTCAGAAGAACTTCAGATGGAAGCGGATGAGAGGGAACAGAATCTGATCGTGGTTATTTTGTACCTCCTTCACAAAGAACAAGAGGAGAAAAAAAAAAAAAAACACAACACAACAAACCAGGAATGCTTTTAAGAAAAGCACGTAGGATTCACATTCTGTGTTATGTACAAAGCCCCAAATCCCTGATCTTGATTAAAAATGCTTGCAGAAAACATTACATTTGCTGTAAGATAAGCTTCATAACACAGCTTACAAGCTACTTTTTGTCCATGTTATTTTTTCTCTCATCTGGCATCTTGCTGAGGACGCAGTTGAAGCCCTCCGTTAAGTGAAGCGTCACCTGAGATTTAAAAGAAGGCCGAGCCGTACAGCAGCTGGTCTTGCCTTCGAGGCAGAACCACGACTACCACCTCCACTACTCCCAGCTGACCCCCATATGTGCACCAAAGCCCCCAGGACTCAACAGTGGCCACTGGGGGTGGGGCAAAGCTAGGAGAGGGAGACGTGCTGGACGACTGACAATTCCCAATCTCCCTGCACATGAAAGGATGAAGGATGCCACAGCCTCCATCAAAAGCCTACAAGGCTGAGTGCAGACGAGAGGAAAACCCTCAACTTGTTTTTCTTCTGTTTGACTCAAGCTGCCAATAACTATTAGAATGGCTCATTTCTCTCCTGATTATTTCCTCCAAAAGACCAGTTGGCCGGGAGAAGGTGGACCACTTTCCACCCACTTCCCGAACCAGATTGGCCTTTTCAAGACAATTAGACACACAGGTAGCTGTGTGCGCTCCGTAAGCTTGTTAACAAGACAAAGGCGAAGCGGAGGCCGAACGAGGGAGGAGGGAGGAGAAAAACAGAGACAAAAACACAAAAATAAAAGGGGAGGAAAAACGGACGTGTTTAAAACACTGCTTTTGTGCGCAGTGTCCAGCTTGGCACATTGTTCTTTGCAACGCTAATGTGTTGCGAACAGCAGGGATCCGGCATTCAGGGTTGGCCCCTGTCAACGGCGAGCTTTAATTTGCTCCAAAGTTTTGCATTAAAATTGCGCGAGGCCCAGGCACTGCTGCACTATGTGAGGCGTTCATAGAGGACGCTACATGCCCCCCCCCCCCCTCTTCCTCCCTCCCTTCCTCTCTCTCTCCCCTCCCCCCTGCCAGCATGTCCCCCCTCCTCCCCCCTGTCCACGCTAGCCAAGCATATCAAGTGTGCCTACAGTACTCCCAGACTAATGAACAATGCACAAAAACAAAAGCCAGAGCCAGGCCTCCATTATCTGATCTTCCACTGAGGCACAAAAAAAAAAAAGAAAAAGAAAACGGCCTTCTTGGGGCTTAGAGGAAATGCCAGCCCGGCTGCAGGTGTGAGAGGAGTAGAAAGAAAGGAAAAGCCTTTGACTAAATAGATTCTTTGACTGTCAGGGATTAGACTCATGGCACCAGTGGAAACACACACACACACACACACACACACGTATCTTTCCCCCCCTTTTTTGTAATGCAGGAAAAAAAATTCTCACGAGTCTGCTGTATAGACTTTTACTCAGTGAGGGGTGTATGTATGTGTGTGTATGTGAGTGTGTGTGTGTGTGTGTGTGTGAGTGTGTCTGTGGAAGTGTGTGTGGAAGTGCAGGAAGGGGGGTCTTTCTCTGTGGCCATTGAAACATCTTAAGTTTTAATTAAGTTGGAGTTGTCAGAAGAAAAGCTTTCCTGGCAGGAACTCAGGGTCATTAATTATGGCTATCTTTGTTTCTTTCCAGAAAGGGCCCCCCTGACATGCCAGGTTACTTGTATAGCTGATGGCTGGCCTCCCTCAGTCTTTCAGACCCTCCAAACGAAGTTTTTGGCCCTGACACAATCAGCAACTGAGCCTCTCCAAGATCCTACAGTGGCTCAAAAACCTTGCACTACCCCAGGTTGCTTTGCTGTACGTGCTGTCAACGTCTTCTCTGTGGAGCATATTGTGCCCTGTGGTTTCATCAGCAGTGTGTGTTGTGTGTACTGTACACATAAGAACAGCGCTCTTCGTTGGGTTTGTTTTCGGAGCAAATGGGGCTTGAGATTTCAGCTGTATCTCTTCGGAATCTGTACGGCCGAAACCTTGTTTGTTTCGATAACTCGATTACCGCCCAGCACAATCTCATTCCTGAGGCCCACACTCGTTCATTCCTCCACTGCCTTAAAAAACACACATGTCTACCCAACCTTTCAGTCATTAATTGATTTTCAATACTTATACAGTTAGTGAAAATAACACCCCATCCCCCAACATCCCATCTCCGCTCTATCCAGGCTCCAAGAAATCAACAATGTCATTTGCTCTGCACACCAAGATGACCAAACCAGATTATGACATTCACTTTAAAGATGAGTGCGTAAGGCAGTCATACCCCCTTCACTTATATTCAGTTAGACTCCAGCTTAGGAAAAAAGCGTCTCCGATTGTGAAGGACGCGAAGAGTTACACACAAAACATTTTCTGGGACAACTTTGGGGAAAACCAGCCTTGGAGCAGGACCGCATGTTTAAGTGCAAAGCTCTCTGACTCCCATCAATATAAATCCTGAATGACCCAACAGCACAACCATGGCGGAGTATCCACTTTCATGGCTCTAATAAAACACTAAACAATTTGACATGTCAAATGGTTTTAGCATTAGACAGGAACAAAACTGCCTATAATTTTAGAAATATTAATTTATTCTCAATCAGCAAATTCCTGGTTGTTTGCTGTATTTGTCTTTTTCCTTTTATAGACTATTCTGGCGCGGGTACAAGCCCTGCTGGACCTACGGCCCGGGGATTTCTGATTTATGAGGTTTAAGCTTACCATTTTTAGTTGTGCCAGACTCAGAGCGCGGTAATACACGGGCTGCAAAAGCCGGAATGTTTGGGGCATCGTGTAACACTTTATTCCATCCCCCACCCCCTCACTCCGGCCCCTCAAAAAATAAAACGCCAACCCAAAACCTCAACAATCTTTTGTAATGTCTGATTGTAGCTGGCACACACACACACACACACACACACACACACACACACACACACACACACTCACTCACTCACTCACTCACTCACACACAGCGAGAGAGAGAGCTACAGAGACACAGAGCGTGTTAAACACAGAGAGAACTAACCTAATTAATAATGGCATCCATTCAATCTTAATTTGGGGACTTTTCAAATCACTCCAAGATACTATTGACAGCCTCGAAAAAATAACAGCAAAAAGAAAAGAAAAAAACCTTGAAACTGGTCCAAGAGCTGTTGTTGTTGTGGGTGGCGAAAAGGCCCATCCCCAACAATATGGTGGAGGACGTGTCTCTTTGATGGATAATTGTACCAGATTAGCATTTGGCAAACAACCAACAGCTAGAACCCCCTCCCCGAGGACCAATCACTTTAGCTAACATGTCGCCCCTCCACGCCCCACAGGCTTGTCGATGTGAGGCAGCTCGTCAGTGCCAGGGGCATGGGCATCCCGTGGCACAGGCCGTCTAGAGGCATAACGCTGGTTGAATCCCAGGGCTCTGTGGGCCTAATCAAGCAGAGAGTCCCCCACCCCCCTGCTCAGCGGTGGGGCAGCGACAAGGAGACGGAGACAAAACAATGCAAATCCCTACGCCTGGGACTCTTTTCACCTGTCAAACACGAGGCAGAAATTCCCAGGGATGTTGTCTTCCCGCATCTGAACTGAGAGGGTTCTTTATTCATGCTGACTTCAATGATTACAAAACACCTTTCACCATCAACACCATCCCACCCTACCCCACTCCACACACACACACACACACACACACACACACACACACACACACACACACACACACACACACACACACACACACACACACACACACACACATTTTCCTCCCCAATGTTGCGTTTGTGGAGTGAGGAGTGAGGGGTTTGGTTGTGTTGCGTTTGTACTGTCTTCAGTGACAAACCAGGCTCATTAGTGCCATCATAAGTAGTCAGGCTGTGTGAGCTCCCCCTGCTTTGGTGGAAAGACGAGGATCAGTCAGAAAAAGGAGGGAAAAAAGAGAGAGCGAGAGAGAGAGAGCAGTTTTTATTTCTAACCAAAGACAAATTAGGGCATTCAATGCAAACATGACTTTTTCCTGTCATTAACGATGAAAAACACAGGGCCAACTAATGAACACATACCTAAAATAAGCTGGGGCATAATTGCCCTGGAACCAGGCATCACCACAACTATGTTTTAATAACATGTGTGGTAAAAGGGGAAAAAAAGAAAAACGCAAGAGAGAAAAAGAAAAAGAAACCCTTCTGTATCTATATCTATCTGCTTGCATGGTTTCCGGTGCAACACTGGTGCCTTCAGCAGACGAAAACAACAAAAGCTTGTTTTGTTCCTTACAGGTTCCTTTTTTTTCTACCCCCCCCCCCCCCCCCCCCCCCCCCCCTTTCTTAGTTTTTTTCTTCCCCTCCTCCTTCAACACATACCAGCATTACTTGGAGGCTGGCCAGGTATACAATTCCATCAATGCTAACACCCAACAAACACATGTTACTCGCAAACCACTATTGAGCCCAGAGGCAGAACTGTAATGCTATATCATGAGCGATGTAGCAGTTGGCAAAGCAACCAAAATTCTTAGGGGAAAGGTATGCCCCTTGAATTCCATCTAAGGCTCACTCACGGGGCCGCTGTCTGCTCATCTTAGGGCCACCGTCCTTCTCTTCCTTTTCCCTGCCTCTGCATGTCCTCAGGAATGTGGCGAGGAAATAAAAAAATTGCTTCTACAATGTATTTATTTAGTTATTTTTTTAATTTTTTTTAAACTCAGCCTGGGACATCACGTATAATTATGGCTTCGGGATTCGGCCCGGGGAGTATAACCCTTATTGGTTAGCTGCTTAGGTCATGTAATAATAATAATCTTCCTCACAAATGGCCGCCAAAGAAAATAAGTGAATTAGCACAATGCGTCTTTCAGTGGAGTTCTGCGTCTCTGAGGTGGTTCTTATTTTGAGAAGCGGTAGAGAGAAGCTGCGAGACACGCCCTGGGGTCGGTCCAAAATGAATATCCCAGAAACGACGGCCATGTTAAATAGCTTCCAAAGCCTGTCATTTGCAGTAATCGCTCTCAAATAGGCGTCCGAAACAACCGGCCGTTACCCGCTCGGGATTTGCGACAACCCGATTTTTCCAAGGTCGTCCAAAACTCAGCATTCGCAAAAAGGCATTATGATGACACGCCGAAGCCAAAGCAATAAGAGGCCTGGAGCGGGCTGCTGGATACAGGAAACAGTTTCCAACTGGGGCTAGACGTTGGCACCCATTACTGGCCGCTACTATGACAGTAGCCACTGCAAAGGCTGTGTAGTTTAGTACGATCCAAATCAATGGTGGGGAAAAAGAGACACCATTCACTCTTTTACTCATTTAAATCCATTAGCAAATAGTCAGAACCTTGGGCAGCACTGTGGGAGTCTTTTCTTTTTTCTCTTTTAAGAGACTTAGAGACAGACGTTTTAAAATGTACATTCTTTAATGAGCCACTAAAGTGTTGAGGCTGCTTCTTTGGTGTGAAGGTCTAACATGTCGATTCCAGGTCTTTCAACAACCCACTGAAAATCAATTCGACAAATAATATTTCATTTTACTGATGGTACAATAGCTTAAATGCTATTCACCCTATTCCACCCACATTCCATTCCATATTTTTAGTTTAAAAGGGAAGATTGAAAAATGTTGTAAAAACAGAGCCATGTTGAGACACAGCGAAGCCGAATACTCTCCCAGTCTGCTAATGTTGTTGATCTGGCGTGTGTCATTAGACTGAGGATAATAGTGCACAGCACAGGCCTTCCCCCTGTGGTCGCTAGCATGCAGGCCTAACAGGAGAAAATTAATGGACAAAATGGGAGACCTCAGGCCTCATTTCCACCAATGGAGGCCCATTAAAAACTCTTCCTCTCTCGTCCCGCAGTGACCCACTCTAGGCCACGTCACACGAAACCGCATCATACGGCACAGGCACTGGCATGCAACAGCACCAAGGCCTCCCACCCCCACCCCCACCCACACCCCGCTCCTCACCCCACTTATGCTTTCGAAGGGACGGAAAGCGAGCCCGTGTCTGACAGACAGCGTTGCTTTGAGGTCATGCGGAAGTTTGTCACTCTTTTGAAAATGACCCAAATTGATTTAACAATGGTGAGGCGCTGGGGCAACAAGCGTAGACGTATGCACACATGCACATGCGTCACTGGGGCATTTCTGTCCGTAAAAAAAAAAAAGAGCCATTTGAAGAAGTCCCGGCTAAGATTCTCAGAATTATTCGAGTTATATAAATATGTGTATGGACGAAAACCAGCCATGGTTTTACACAAGATGTAACAAAAACCAGATGTATCTTACAAAAAAGAGGGGGGGAAATTTAATTTTTGTTCATTTGTGATGTCCCAGATACACTTAAAAGAGAAAGAAAACACCTAAAGACAAACAGGAAAACAAGCAAACGCAATATGAAAATGAAAGAATTTACATATCCCATCAGCCTCTCTCCAAGCTGATATGGAAGATTAAGAGGTGGCGTTAAATCTTCCCCCCACTAATCCTTCCCGTGGCAGGGACGGACAGGAGAGCGCGTCTGCTGTTTAAATTGTGTTAAAAAAGGACGCAAACGGCAGGGCAAAATGGAGTTGTATTTATATTACGGTGATTTAAAATCTCTCGTCTGAACACTTATTTCCCGTTAAATTTACTGACCTTACCATCACCCTTAAAAGCCTTCCCTGTCGTCGCTTGGGAGTGAGGAAGTCCAGAGATCCAACTGCGTCGCCACTAACCTATTGTACAATCTCCTCCTGGCTGCAATTGAGTTCTGGGAACCAGTTTCACAAGTTCTAAGAGAGGCAGAACTGTCTTTGGCCTCGAACTCTCATTTGACGCATTCGGAGAGCACATGTGAAACTGTAAATTATAGCTGGCGCAGTCTCCCTTGGAGCGCGTAAGTCTTGTTTTAATGCAGCTGGACAGGGACGTTTAACAACCGCGGATAACAAAAGCATGGACAGAAAACAGACACTGAACATTTCCACTTGTATTTTTAGTTTTCAAACTGTATACATCTGAGATAAGATAAGTGCATGCCTTTTAACTGAAATCTATACAGCATATAGCTCTTTTAAAGACACACACACACACACACACACATGAGCACACACACAGACACACACACACACACACACACGCACACACAGACAGACACATACACACACGAGCACACACACAGACAGCTCATACAGACACAAATGGGGAAGCATACTGCAGTCAAATAATCTTGCGTCTTTTGCATGTCTGCACGTGACCTACAGCACACTCCCTTTATGCATGCAGGCCTATGGCATCCTATATAGATGATACATACCCTTGACGTGACCCCCTATCGCCCCAATCTCTGCCCCCAGATCTACACTAGGGTAAAGATGCCCACCACCCCAGCCCACCCCACCCCACCCCACCTGACAATCTCTTCCTCCCCACACATCAGATAAGCCCTCAACAAGTCAGGGCTGAAACCGCATGCTTTTCCCTATTCATGGGTCTTAAACACTTCACTTTCATGTCCCAGCTGCCTGATTCAACCCCCCCCAACCCACACGCTCCCTCTTGCCTCACCCCACCCCCGCCCTCCCTCCATCTCTCTCGACAACAACATGGAGGTGGTTCCCTGATTTGCATCCTATTAAAAACACTCGGAGAGCAGAAAAGGGGGAGGGAGGGAGGGAGGAAGAGAGAGAGCAAGAGAGGGAGGGAGAGTGAGACCCACAGATCAGGAGGAGGAACATGCTTTAAACGGCTCACTCTACTCGTTTGCTCCTCTCCCTCCTTCTCCCGCTGTCTCTTCCTCTCTCTCTCTCTCTCTCTCTCTCTGTCTCTTCCTCTCTCCCTCTCTAAAGCAGCCTCTTCACTGGCACTTTACAAATTCTTTCAGAAAATCAGCTCTGAAGCACCCTTTGGGATAAGCGCTTTTAACCTGTACACTGACAATTGAAGGCAGGGCAGGATATGCACTTGCAAGCCTGTAATACATGCACACATGCAATACATAATACACCCCCACATACACACACATGCATACAAACACACACACTCTCTTTATCTCTCTCTTTCTCTCTCTCTCATACCTGTGTGTGTGCATGTGTTTTATACACACACACATGGATCTCCCCAAAAAACAAGTACAATACAAAACCCATGGCCATTCTGGCACACATATTCACAAACTTCCTCCCTTTTCTAAACACACAGAAATGTTTTCATACACATTTGCACCCACACACTAACATCCACATCATCATTCTGCAAGCATAAATAAATGACAGAGGGAGCAAAAAAATGTGTACCTCCTATTTTGGGAGCTCTGTCATGTAAGCTGATATGAGCAATATTGCTAATGCCTCTGACCACAGTTTATGCAGTCATGGCCCTTAAAAGGAAGGACATTGTTTTTCGCTGAAAAGCTTTAGCCGTAGTCTGCATACCAGCGTCCACTCAACATACCAAAGGCACTTTGAAGATTACTGAAATGTTTGCCTTTGTTCTCCCAGAGAAGCAGGGAAGCAAGGCAGCGAACCCTCTACTCCAACAGCTTCAGCTTCACAGACCTCATCAGCCAATAGAAACACACGCACAGCGGAGGGGAGAGAAACAACAGGCTAGCAAACGAGCAGAAAGAAATAATTCTGGTGCTTAATGCGCTGTTGGTATTAAAAAAGAGCCACATGCCATCTGGCTCCTACTGAATGCTTTTAACGCACAGTGAACAGTTAAAAGAGAAGATAATTCAATGGGTTAATTTCACTAAATGTGCTGAAATTCAGGAGCATAATCCTAAACAAGTGAGAGGGGGACTTCTATCAGGTCTATTTCAAAGTATTAAGGATTACTAGTGGCAATCTAATCCTAGTGAACCTGGGGGAGGTCAATCGTATTGTGCTGGAAATCCTGGCTCGGGAGAAGTTAAATGAGTCCCTGGGTCTGTAACCTAATACCTCACACACTATTTCTCTATTCAGCTAACAATCGACAAACACTGTCAAAACAATTAGCAGAGAAATACACCCCGCAAAGAAAAAGTCTCAAGCTAGCCTATATAACTTGTTTTTTTTTCCAAAGTCAGCAATACAGTCATAACAAACCAGGCGCACCTGGACTGGTCATGTTGTTACTGAATACAAATAATCAGTAGAGATAGGCATGTTGATGATATTACTGTATGACATTACAGTCTGTGTAGCACCGTATAGCTCTGTTGAACCACATACAGTCATCTGCACTGTTTTAATTCATTCATTTCTAACTATTCCCATAACAGACTTGAGAGGCTCTTACTACAGAAAACAATGTACTTCTGAGGCGAGCTTTCCATGGCAAATGATGCTTTTCAAGGCTTAAATCTCAGAGTTTGCTTTCTAACTGCATCTAGAGAGTTAAAACAAACCTAATTATTCTAAGCCGGGGTATTTTACCAAGAGTATCAAATGATTGCAACTCAACTCCCCTCCCGATTGGTCTTATCACAGCGCAGTGAGTCATCCTTTGTTAAGCTGGGTCAAAATCCCCCAGAGAGAAACAGGGTGGGGGAGGATAGAAGGACGGATGGATGGAAAGACACAAAAAATGACAAACTCCTGACATTCTTTGTTCCTCTCAGCAGTAAGACACTCCCCTTTTTCCTTTTCTCCCTCTCGCTTTCTTTCTCTCTCCCTCCATTTCTCTTTATCTCTCTCCCCATCATTTCTCTCCCTCCCTCCTTCCCTCCCTCTCTCTCTCTCTCTCTCTCTCTCTCTCTCTCTCTTTCCCTCCCTCCCTCCCTCTCTCTCTCTCTCTCTCTCTCTCTCTCTCTCTCTCTCTCTCTCTCTCTCTCTCTCTTACTCTCTCTTTTCCTCTCTCTCTGTGGTCGGTCAGTAGGTTGCTACTTGCTGGTATCGTTCCCATACCTGTCACCCTCAATAGGCTTCACAGTCCCCTGCACACAGACAAACGGGCCGTCTGACCCTGAGACCAGGAAGGGGATCACATCTGGTTATTAATATCAGAGCATCTTCAAATGCAGTTCACTCAGTCATCGCACGGCACAAGGAGGGGGGGTTGGGGTGAGGGTGAAAGACAAGCAAAGGGGGGTCTGGTGTAGTGGAGGCAGGCAATTAAACAATATGCCGCGTGTGTCAATCAGCATACACACAGGGCCCAGGCCAAACGCCTCTGCCCCCACACGCCCCCTCCCCCAAACACACACACACACACTTCAGCGCTGTCAAGATGACCATCTGGTAGTGACTGTGCAGAGTGCAGGGACAGAGAGAGAGAATGGAGGAAAATTCCTATTAATATCTATGAGGATTAATGGTGGAGGTTGGGTGGGGGTGCGGGCTGTCGGCGTTAGAGTACCCCCCCCCCCCCCCCCCCCCCCTTTGGTTCTTTTTGTGCTGTTGCAGCACTCATCTGTCTTTATGCTTTAATTAAGACCCTCCCCTGCTCACAGACCTATGAAAGATTCCCATTGTAATCCCCACACAGGTGAAAGCCCAGAGCATTTGAATAATCTGCCACAGTGTTCAGCAGGAGTGGGGAGGAGAGGAAGGGAGAGGAAGAGAGAGGGGTGTGTGTGTGTGTGTGTGTGTGTGTGTGTGTGTGTGTGTGTGTGTGTGTGTGTGTGTGTATAAAATATATGTATATATGTAGCACGAAACAGGGTGTGCTGACATGCATTTATTCATGGTGAGCAGGAGCACACACGGGTGGTGGATGTGTTAATGTGTTGGTGTGAAGATGGTGGTTATTTGTGGGTGTACGCTAGCCTGTGGTGCGGCTGCATTAGCTCCCTGTACCTCTCCAGCTAGAGAAGCAGAGACCCCCTCACCTCATTTATTCAAACCTGGATAAGAGGGAACATCCTGGATGACACAATACCTCCCTCCCTCCCTCCCTTTCTCTTCCTCCCTCTCCACATCTCTCTTCCTCTCCATTTCTCTATCCCTCTTTCTCTCTGCTACTCTCTTTCCTAGTCTCATTGTGTATTAAAATAAAGTCAGATGGTCAATGATGCTCTACGCTTTACTAGTTTTCAAGCTGTTCAGAGTCGACTAAAAAGTATTTTTTTTAAATCAACAAAACATGTTTCACTTGACCTACACAAAGGTGGTGGTCAAAATATGCAGAATCTGAAATTAAATTCAGTATTGAGTTGTAGTGGAGGCACTTTTATATTATGATAACACACGCATGTGTATATGTGTGAGTGTGCTTGTGCTCATATGTGTGTGTGAGGATCAGCAGGATATGTGAGGATTTGAGAGGAGAGGGGCCCATTTCTTTCTGTGCAAATACACTCAAGGGGGAGACTCAATCTCCAGTCCATTTTTGACTCACACGGGGCAAAATGACAGTTCATTGGTGGCCATCTTACTTTTGGATGAAAAAAAAGGAGAAGAAAAAAAGATTGTGCTGGAATAAAGGCCTTCTAGCAGAGAGGAAATATATATATTCATATGTTCAGTATCGATATCCATGTATACACACACACACACACACACGTATGGGTATATGTGTGTGTAGGGAGGAGAAATTGGAAAAAGGGGTTGTTGGGGGAAAGAAAAAAAGAAGTATTCTTTTGATGAATCTGAAATTCCTCTGCTCCCTCTCCTTCTCTACCCCCCTCCTCTCCTCTCCTCTTTTCTTTTAATTTCCCCTTCTCATTTCCCTGGCCCAGGCAGTGGTGTTGCCATCCGTATCAGGGATAATGAGATGGCCTATCTGCCGCTCCCCAGGGGGAGAGGGGGCTGGAGAGCAGCAGCGGCGGCGGCAGCAGTGGCGCCAGAGTCGCCTGTGCAGCCACCAGCTCTCCACTCCAGCTCTACACTCCTGCTCTCTCACTCACTCTTTTTCTCGCTCTCCCTCTCTCTCTCTCTCCCTCCCCTTCTCACTCACTCAGTCTTTTTCTCACTCTCTCTCCCTCCCTCTCTCTCGCTCTCTCACACACACTCTCTCTCTCTCCCTCTCGCTCACTCTCTCTCCCTCCCTCTCTCTTTCTCCCTCCCTTCCTCACTCCCGCTCTCTCTCTCTCTCTCTCTCGCTCACTATCTTATGCTCTCTTTCTCCCTCCCTCTACGGCTGGATGATACAGATGAGCATTATATGTGCCGAGTCCCCATGGGTCTACAGAGAGACTGGGAGCGCGTATGGAGAAAAGGAGAGGGAGGGAGGGATAGAGGGAGAGGGTGGAGGAGACGAGAGAGAAAGAGAAGTGGCGAGAGGAAAAGAGCTAGGAAAGGAAGAAAGAGGAGGGGAAAGAGACAAACAAGGAGGAGAAGAGGAACGATAAGTAGAAGAGGGAGTGGAGGAGGTGGATTCGGATAAAAAGGAGAAAGAAACAACTGGCTGCTGGTTTAGAGGAGGAAAGAAAAGAATGACGGGGAGGGAGGAGGAGAAAGATACAAATATGGGAGTGGCACAGAGGGTTGCCAGACAGAGGCATTCTGCTTGACTGCTGACGGATGCCCAGGGTGCATGTGGGGCTGGGTGGGGCAGTGCTGTAATTAAGCAGCTCATAGCCCCCTGGATGAGGATGCCCCCCCCCCCCCCCCCCCCCCCCCCCCTCCCACTCAGGACCAAAGCCTCATCCAGCTGAGGAACAGGTGCGCGTCGGTATTTGCGTCCAACCCCCCACACACACACACAGACACACACACAGATGCCTCCCTCCAGCTCCGTGTAGGCCTTCGTTCAAACACACACCAGCCATGAACATTCTTGGCTTTAAATGATCCGCGTGCGTCCCAATGCTAAATCCCCAACCCTCCCTCTTTCCCTCTCTCTGGAGCAGTACAAGTTTCCTGTCTCTCTCCGATGGGGCGTTACGCCGCCTTTGAATGGCCCTGACAGATTTACCCTCTGTTCCATCTGTGTTTATGCCTGTCTTTATTAGTCATAATTATATCATACCAACGCATCTCTACTGGACACCAAAGCCACAATAAAACGCAGAGCCTAAGTCCTGCTCCAATGCAAGTGGATGATATTATATCTATTTTAAACTAGTGCGTTATTTCATAGCACGTAAAAGACTACAGGTTTTATGTTGTGCCTTATTGCTACAGTACTGGTGGATTAGAGGAATAATATACCCAATAAACTGCCATGCTCTGTGTATTGGAGTGAAGGTGAGTCACTTCCTGTGTTTTCCTGCTGTGCACTTGCAGAGAAGAGAGGAGAGATTGTACTGCTAATGTAATATAATCTGGACCCTTTTAAAGGTCTGGAAAAGCTGCCATTTGAATTCCCGTTCTGCAGGAACAAAGCAGTAATAAAAGTCTGAATATGCTTTTTGTTTGTATCTTCAATCATTTCTCAGCCATAAAGATATTCTGTGTTCCATGACCATATGGGAAGGTCATCAACACTTTGTTCTTTTGTGCGCCGGGCCAAACTACCCACTCCCATGGGCATTTCACCTTTACACATAAAAGAAGAGGTGTTTTTCTGGTCAAATAAAGAAATCTTTTTATATAACTTTACTACCACATGTCTACGAGTAAAATAGTCCCATTTCTGCCAAAGACATTAAACCGGCATCTGTAAAACAGATTTCCCCCCCACTCTTGCTTTAAGGTTGGGGTGGATGGGTGAGCGCATGACGGCTAGAGGACTAACCGTTCACCTCTCCCCCTTCAAATGGACCCCCCCTTCCCTCCACACATAGTTCAGAGACTTCACCTGGCTACCATTCAGTTTAACAACTGACAAATGAAGGGTGTGAGCTTGAGGGAGCCATCTTGTGCTCCTGCTTTGTCCATCGGTAAACTGACACGTGATGGCTATTATCTGTGGCCATCCTGTGAACTTTCCTTTTTTTCCATCTCTCTCTCTAATTCCCTCCTCTCTTCCATCCATCCCTCCCTCCCTCCCTCCCTTACCCCTCCCTGAGCACAAACGTATTCACCTCCATATTAAAATAGGAAGACACAATTGCCATGCTGGCGTAGGATTTTCTCTCAATTCAGGCCTAAAGAATAGCACCCCTTTCCGTTTTAATCCCAAATGTGCCTGCAACAGCCACCTGCTGTTCTGCCACATAATCATCCCGAGACAATAAATGGGTTAAAAAGGTATTATGGCCCGAGCGCTACTCACATGGCCACGCTTCATGGCAATTCTGCTCTGTAGGCATCAATTAAAGAATGGTTACTTTGTGTCATTTAAAAAAAACAAAAAAAAACACACACACAGGGAAACACAGAGACACACTTACTCACACACACACACACACACACACACACACACACACACAAAGTGCCACTCTGAATGTCAACCGGAAAATGTGAGTGTGCCTTGTAGAATCAAAGGAAGAACTCTGGAGGTGGAATGGTGGGTGAGCAGTGAGAGTTCCAACAGGGAGTGTGGGGCGGCCTGTTGAGGGCAACATCTGGATCGCTTTAATGCCAGTCAAATAAAGTTGCCTAAAAAGGCCAGCGCTGACCCCCTTGGCACATACGAGTGCGCAATCAAACCCCTCTCTTTCTGTCTATGCACATGTAGCCATGCTAGCACACACAGCCACAACTGCTATCTTCTTTCAGCTCACAGGCCTAAGCAAGGCCTTTCTCACCTCCTAATCTCCAATCTACTTGTCTTCCAACATGATCTGCAATGCTCTTTGTTGCCATGGAATCTTTTTTTATTTGCTTAAAGAATTAGCAGAGCACCCCCAACCACCCCCCCCCCAAATAGTCCCCCCCCCCCCCCTGTTTTAAACTGCTAAGGATTTCAAAACATTCCCATGGACTGGGCTCTTTTAATTCCAGGCCGTGGAAGAAAAAAAAAAAGGAGAAAAAAAAATCCACATGCGATTCTTTGAGGGCTTGGTTCCGTTCCCGCTGACTTCACTCGGAGTGGGATTTAGTCTTTGTTGTTCGGTCGCTAGCGCTACATTACTAGCACTGCATGAATACATGAAGAACGTGGGGGGGGGGGGCTCGACGGTCCACAAGTTTGCTCTGACCTTTTCTTCTTGAAAAGACTTAGAAGAGGAAAAATCGTAAAAAATGAATATTCTATTGAGGGTGTGTGAGTGTATGTGTGTGTATCAGTGTGTGTGTTGGGGGTCTTTTCTTCTAGTTTTTTTTTTTGGCTGGTCAGTTCAAATAAAGTTCTGTGGATATTGTTGCTTTCATTTCAGAAATGAGGTAATAAAAACAGCATTTCATAACGGCTACAAGACCGCCAATTCACTATGCAGGCTAGCCATTGTTACTGGCTAAATGAATATTTCAAAGCATACATCCACAGGAGGACTATGAGTCCCCTTTGCCAAAAGTGGCGACCGCTTGTCAGTAGATCCTCATTATGTTAACACAGTTTATCCTGAACACTCTTCTAATGAGTCTGGAACATAATGCCTGGTCTATGATTTCAGGATGTCAGTATTATTGTTTCAGGCGATCACACCAACCCAGTAAGTCAACACCAGAAAGCACTTAAGCGCAGGAAGAGACAACAGTGCCACAAACACACACACACACAGATAGACAGACACGAACACACACAGATAGACAGACACGGGCGCGCACACACACAGATAGACAGACATCAGGCATGAAAACCATGAAAAAGAAATAATAATAAGAGAAAATTACCCTGAGAATATTCATGCACTGAAATGGAATGACGGAGCTTTCATGAAAACACAGACTGCACTAAAAATAAACCCAGCCTCCACCTCCCTCTCTGACACACACATAAGAGACAGTAAATCTGTCTCTCCCTACCTTTCTCTTCCCCACACACACACACACACAAAATTAGTCACCTTCTCCAAGGATGTTTATTAGAGCTTGAAGCCACTTGTCACTCAAGCGATGATGCAGCAATTTCTTTTTCTTTCATATTTTCTTTTCTGTTGTTTCTTACTGAGGGGCCGATTTTGAAAACAACCATTCCAGCTCAGCTTGCTTTGCTGTTGCTTATCTGTGATGCTGGAATTCAATTAAGTTTGATTTCCAAAGGCATCATGTAAATGACCTGACTGGCATCTTTCTGCTTTACAGGAAAAGAGTGTTGGCGGCTGGGGGGGGGGGGGGGGGGGGGGGTGGTGCTGCTGCAGGGGAGCAAATTAAATTTACAGGTGTAATGATGTCTGACATCATAAAAAAGCGCTCACAAAACTAGCAGCAGCTTTTCTCCTCCACCACAGAGACCATTCAGCAACATCAAGCAGCTAAGTGACGCTAAAAATAATCTATATTGTGCTTTTAACTATCTGCTGCACAGTAGGACAATGTGTGTGTGTGTGTGTGTGTGTGTTTGTTTGTGTGTGTGTGTGTGTGTGTTCCTACATGTCCCTACCGACAGACACCAGGTTGTTACAGGATGCATGCACAGAAGAGGGGAGGAGAGTTAAAAAAGCAGCTGACCTTGTAAAGTTTGAGAGCCGCCTCGTGACGCTGGTTGGTGGTGTGCAGCCGCAGCTTCTCCACGCTGTTGCTGTAGTAGTCGCAGGCATTGCACTTCAGGTGCACAGGGTTGCCGATGGCGATGCACTTTAACCTCCACTGGTTCGCCTTGCCGCCCTCTTTGATGTGGGCGACCAGCTGGTACTTCTGCATGTGCTTGTCAGTCTTGCAGTGCAGCTGGAAGTTGGCCTTCAGCTGCGTGTTGTAGTTGCACAGCTTGCACTGGTAGACGTCCCCTATGAGAGCCCGCCACTCCTCCTCCGGGAGCGAGCGCTCGGCGCTCACGTGCACGCTCAGGGCCTCCGGGCTGTCCGAGGTGAAGCGGTTGCACACGGCGCACTGGAAGAGCTTCAGCAGCGGGTCGCTGATGCAGGGCGACAGCTCGCTGGCCGACAGCACGGACAGGTCGTCACCCATTAGCTGACCACTCGCCAGACGGAACTCCACCTCATTATTTACTGTAGGGAAGAAGGGAGAGAGAGTGAGAGGCAGACAGACAGAGAGAGAGAGAGAAGGAGAGAGAGATAGAGAAAGCAGGAAAGAGAATATGAGATATACAATGATGGTGAGCGTCCGTGTGGATGTTAGAGAGAGGTGTGTGTGGGAGAGAATATGTGTGTGAGAGGGAGAGTGTGTGTGAGAGGGAGATCGGTATGAGTGGAAGAGTGTGTGTGAGAGGGAGAGTGTGTGTGAGAGGGAGAGTGTGTATGAGTGTGGGAGAGTGTGTATGATAGGGAGTGTGTATGAGTGGGAGAGTGTGTGTGAGAGGGAGAGTGTGTATGAGAGGGAGTGTGTGAACACAGGAAACAGAGGTTACAGAACAGAGGGAGAGAAGAGAGGAGAAAGGGGGATTTTTATTCTGAAATTAAATGAAAAGGAGGCAGAGGGAGAAAGAGAAAGAGAAAGGGAGAGACTGGTGTAGGGCACCCACACAAAAGGATTTGATCAAATAAAGCCGCAGTGAGGAGTATGGCTTCTATGAAGCTTAAACTATAAAAAGCTGTAATAGGATTGAATCAGGATCAATTACAATAACCCATTTCAACTTCTAACTCCCTCATCAGATAGCTTTAATTACTCCTTCCAGGCATGTCGTCCTCCGTTTGTACTCCTCTTTTTCCAGACATGAAAGCTGATCAATACAAAAGAACCGGCTGTATTTTCAGCCGACAATAAAAGAAGATCATCTTACATTCTTTCAATCGTAATTTACTCCTTTGATCACCTCTGTTCTACAAGGGAAATGGATCAAGTTTTCTTAAAGGTTGACACCGAAAAATTACGACTGGCAAATTCAACAATTATGTTTTGTGCAATGCTTAGCACCAGAAGTAGTAGTCACTCAATTTCATGTAAAGTAAAAAAAAAAAAAAAAGGAAAGAAAGAAAAACGCTCCTGAGATAGAAAGATTTGCAGCTTTTAAGAGGGATGTAGGGCTCAACATGTGATTACACAGCAGCTAGCAGGCGTTGACATAAACACAGATGATGAGAGACGCAGGGGGAATATTGGTTTGCCGAATTAGAAGCAGGAGCCCGTGCATCTGTCACATGATGACCTGCAGGTTGAGAGCTGTAGATGAGATGAGAGGAGAGAGCCGCTACTGGGTCATTGTTTAAACCACACCTCTCTCTCTCACACTGATCTGTTCCCTTGTGTTTGCACAAGGCTTTTATTTATTTGTTATTTTTTTCTCTCACCGAGTCAAGCGGCAGATTAAGCTGACTTAAGAAAAAAAAAAAATTAAGAATGGGAGATTAAGAATAATTCTCGTGTGGTAGGAAATAATCATGTTTTTAATCAAGGAGAAAGAGATGGAGACAATAATGGCATCACAGACGCAATGAGAGGATGATAGAGGACAAGAAAAAAAGAATGGAAAAAATAAGGAGGCGTGAACTCACCAAGGTTAGGACCAAGAGCGGCGGCCGTGGCAGGGTCGAGCTGGAAGGGGCTCATCATCATCTGCGGGTCCGAGGGGTTCTCCAGTTTCATGCCGGTGAGGCCGATGTTCTGGGCCAGGTAGTACTGGTAGAGCTCGGCCTCTGCAGGGGCCAGGCCCATGTGCAGGTTGTGCTGGATCTGCTTCATGTTCTGTTGCAGGAGCATCATGTTGTGCATGTGCTTCTCGCTGGTCATGTGGATGCGCAGGTTGCGCGCCACGTTGGTCTCGTAGTCGCACACCTCGCAGCGCCACGTCGGCTTCTGCTTGGGCTTGGATGGCGAAGGCGTTCCGCAGACTGCCAGGCTGACGCTGGGCACAGGGGCCGGGTGCTGGTAGACAGGCTCGGTGCCGCCGTTCTGCAGCGTCTGCACGTTGTTCAGGTGCTTGTCGGACTGCATGTGGATGCTGAGGTTGCCTTTAGTCGTTGTGGAGTAGTTGCACACCTCGCAGCGGAAGGGCTTGTAGCCGCAAGTGTAGCTCTCGCCCCTGGCCAACCGCGGGTGGGCCTGGCCCGAGCGGCAGTACGAGCAGGAGCTGCCTGACTCTGGGTGCTTCTCCTTCATGTGGGCGTCCAGCGTCTGCTGGTACTTGTAGTGCCAGTTGCACTTGGGGCACTTGAGGGTCTTGCAGGAGTTCCTCGAGTGCATCATGGTCATGTGGCCACCGAGGGAGCGCGACGAGCCCAGGACGGTGTCACACTTTGGGCACTCGATGCCACTGCCACTGCCGCTGCCCGGGGACCCCTCCCCGAAGCCTGGCGTGTCGGGCGTGCTCGAGGGCGTGGTCGCTTGCTGGTGCAGGGGGCCAGGGCTCTCATCGTCTCGGTGTGCCAGGTCGTTGGGGTGGGAGGGCGGCGTGCCGTCTCTCGCACCGACGGAGTCTGCAAACTCCTTTCCGCTGCAGTTGGCGAAGTCGTTGTTGCTGTCCCTCGCAACAGCAGTCATTTTAGTCTTCTCAAGCTCGTGGGAACCAGTCGCAGAGGACGAAGAGGTACCCCTTTCAGTATATTTGAGCACACTGGACATTAAAGGAGAAATGCTTTGGTTTAAAAGAGGGAAATCTTTGCTACTGGTACTATCCCCTAGTTCGCCCATGCCCATGCTCATGCCGTTGTCCTCAAGTTCGTTTGAGTACATGTCTTCGTCGTCCTCTCCCTCGACCTCCTCGCTTTTGATGGGGAACTCCCCATTTGAATGCAAAGTGCTAACGTCCTTCTGCCGTTCACAGTTGCTCTCCTGATCCCCGGTCCCACTGCCTGGCGACGAGCGGTGGTGGGAAGCGGAGCTGCCGGGGTTGGCCTTTGCCGCAGCGGCCGACGCCGATACTGGCACGCCCCCCAGGTTGATCTCAGCCTTTGGCATCTGGGCGTTCCTTGGTGACTGGTCTGCCGAAGAAGTGGCGGAACTGGCGCTCCCCTTCAGGAAGGCAAACCCAGCCTGCAAGGAATCACCATTTTCAACATGAAAAGCATTCCACAGACCACGAAAGCCAGGGTCAGGACCCATGAAGTTTGCAGTAGAAAAATGGGGTAATACAGAATTTAATTTTTTTGGTTCCAGAAAGCTTATAAGAGGTTCTTTGTCTTTGCCTATCCCCTGTATGATGGCAGAGACATACTTATTACCAAGGAGCTTCTGCTCCTCCTCGTTTAGGGTCATTCGATGGTCATGCACGGCATGGGTTACAAATGACCTACTATAACCAAAAGACAACTTGCACAAGAAACACATCAGTACTGGTTTCCTTTTCCCTTCGCTAATGCAACCATCGAATTTGGACAAGTCCACATTGTTGGGGACATCTTTGGACACACAGGAGTTTTTGGCAGCGCCATCAATGGTTAGATAGTCTTTTTCACTATTGTGTCGGAGATCGTACACACGGAAACTGTGCAACACAGGACCGACTCCTGCAAATGCTGAGGTATTTGGGAAAGCCTGATCGGCCGTAAATGGTTTCCCGAGGGATGAAGCGATGTGAAAGGTATTGATCACCTGTGGGTAGAAGGACATAGGGGCAGCGGCAGACAGCTCAGTCTTGTCCCCCGCAGCAGTTTGAGAGTTTGGGTACAGTGCTGGGGAAAAGAGGCTCTGAGGCCCAGGCTGGGCGATCTGGCTACTTTCTTTGGAGTCCTCGAGAATGAAAGCTGAGCCATCAGGCTGGTAAACGATCTCTCCCATCAGGTTCTCCACGTCGCTGTCCTCCAGGTCGCTGGCCTCGCTCTCGTTCTCGTCCTTCGGAGGCGGCAGGCGAGCGCTCGGGCAGTGGTGCTCCATGTACGTTTGTAAACTTGAGAAAGAAGTGGCACATTCGTTGCAAGGGATATCTTTAGTTGAAGCGACCGGGGCGGTGGCCGCATTCTCCGCACTAAGTCCAAATGCGATCTCTCTCGGGCTCTCCTCCGCCGTCCTCAGGTTGTCGTTCGTAGGGTTGTTTTCCTTGTCAAGCTCCATCCCAGGGACTTTCTCGGGCACCTCATTATCAAGATGTGTCGTCTCACGTAGCTTTGATATCTTAGGCCCATTTTCCTGTCTTGAGAGAGAGGGGGAATCACAGGTTTCCATGGCAATCACTACATGAGGATCTCATCTCATCCAGTCTGTCAGGGACCTGGATTTAGAAAAAAAAGAGAGGGAGAGAGACAAAGAGAGAGCACATTAGGAAAAAAAACATATAATGGAACTCTTCATATACAGCGGATATTTCAGTACACCACATATAGACAGTTGCTTTCAATACCCACCACTGCTGACATATCGATGTTTTCAGTAGGGTAGGATTGTATCAACATAATGTCGAAATAATTTACATTTCTATTTTCTTTAATGATTCCTGTTAGTAAAGTAAAAAAACAAAAAAACAAAAAGAAACCCTTAAACTTAAAGCAGACGTAATTTAAGAAGTGAGCTTATTACCGAATTCTGTGTACACCACACCACCACAGTTCAACAGCCTACTCTCAGTTACTTTTTTTGTGAGAGAGAAAAGATTTAAACCATTCTTTCATCTTAAGTATTTTGTGGTCCTGGGGGGTAGTGTGTGTATGTGTATTTGTGTATTAGTGTGGGGGGTGGTGTGTGGGAGTGCACACACACACCAACAGCCAGAGAATCAATTCACTGCCACACAAAAGTTCCACTAAGTCTCTTCATTACTGGAGTGTGATTAGAGAAAGTCACCCACTGGGGGAAGAGCCGGGAGAATTCAAATCATCACCACTTTGGCTTAGAGTAGCGGCGCCTCTTTTGGTTCCTGCGTTACACCCGTAAATCAGCTTACTTGCAATCTTCCCTCTCTGAGGCTCCCACAGCAGGTATCTAACAAGCCCTGATTAAGTGTCCGTCCAAACTCTACATTCTGCCCCATGCTCCCGCAGGACAGCCTGACGAGCCGGGCCCACAACTCATAATTAATAAATTAATATGTAGTGCACCCTTTCCAATCATCCTTAACAACGAAAATGCACACACTGAGGCACACACACACACACACACACACACACACACACACACACACACACACACACACACACACACACACTCACACACACTGAGACACCCACACACCAGCACACACACACACACACACAGAAAAAATACCATTTGAAATACCATTGCGATGTTATCAATCCTGGATGGCTGCCCATCTCTCAACCGTCTCCGCTTCAATCAAGTCCTCTCCAAGCTTTCACAAATCATACGCAAGCCTGGATGATGAAAATCCTTCAATCATCTTTTTATTCTTCCCCTCCCTCCTCCCTCCCTCCACTCCCTCCACTCCCTGCTCTGTTCTCTCTCTCTTTCGCTCTCTCACTGTCTCTACCTTCCTCCAGCTCACGTACGATGCTGGAACCAGACACAATCCCAGTCTCTTTGGAAGGGAGAGCAGACTCTACACCCCTCCAGCCCTGCTCCGCCAGGGGCCCCGAGAGTAAGGGGACCTGCTCCCCAGTCAGGCATGGGGGAGGCTGCCCCTTTCACCCGGCATTGCTACCCAGCTCCTCTGGATGCACGGGCCCCAAACTGAGGCTCCACCATAGCCTGCCCATGTGAATCAGGCCTCCCTGCTTAAAGGCAAATAACAGTGTGGTGGGCCAAAAGCCTGTAACCAGCTCTGTGCGGCCACTGCTGCGCTTTCAATTAAAATGAAATACAGTGCATCCCTGCGCGGTCCACCATTTTTAACAAACAAGGCCCCGCAAAATAGCACCAGCTCTCATTAGCCCGAGCGCTCAGTGGGAGGAATTAGCTAATTGAGGACAAGAGTACAATCTGAGTGGAAATAGCTTGTTTTTGTGGCAAAATGTACAGTGAATAAATGAGGAGGAAATATTTAAAATTAAACAGCGAAAACAACCATGCCCTCTGCACCTAGCACTACTGCTGCGAGTTTGTCTTCAGAGTCCCCCTTTGCTGCACAACAAAGTAAATTGGGGATTAATTTAAAACAACCCTTGGCTAACCATGGCTTGTAGGGAAGCCTGATGTATGTGAACTACGGGGAATGAAATAAAATGCCTTTTCCCTCCTTCTTTCTTCCCTCCACCCCCTCGCCTCTAATCAAGTCTAATCTCGAGCGAAAAGAGATCGTAGCAGAAGCCGAGCCAGGGACAACAGAGATTAGAGAGAGACTACAAGTCATTTGTGCTGTGCATGACAGATAAACTGTCAGATTAATCAACGAAAAATGAAATGTTACAAAGGCAGATGAAAATGTCATTTTTTTCCTGAGCAGAGCGAACGTGAAACGGAGGTTACTCACACAACAGGCCGCTGAGCGAGTGCACATCAGCAAGAGCCCCTTTCACCCGACGCCAAAAAGACATCCAGCACCACAATTAGCTCAAAATTAGCTCCCATTTGCATCTAGTTCCAAACATCAAGAGAAGCAGGGATAGGGCAATGTTTATGTAACGCCAGAGGAATGTGTCTCCCAAACACGTTTTGGCAAGAGGAGCTGGTGTAGATTACAATGTTCTCCTCTGATCATTTCTCTCCATCTCTCCTGTTAAGATCACAAGGTAACATCACAAAGACAGCAGCTGTGCCTCATGGGCTTATGGGCGCTGCGTGCGTGCGTGTGTGTGAGTGTGTATGTGTATGTGCGTATATGCATCTGCCAAACACACACACACACACACACACACACACAGACACACACACAGAAACACACACACCACATTCCAGGGACGTTCTGGGACTCCACGGCACATCATAAAACAACAACCTTCTGACAATGCACATCACAGCCCCCTTCCCTGCCTCTCTATTGTCAGCCATGCACCGCACTTCCCTGTGATTTGTTTCCATTATATTTCACCCTTTACATTTATCAAAGGCGCTAGGGAAATGATTCGCAGATGTAGCTACACTCAACTTCCTCCATGTTTTAACTCAGGTGGTGGCGCCTCTCACGTGGCTCCACTATCATCCTAAAATGATGGAGAGACTTTTTTTCTTTTTTTTTTTGGTGCTGGTCTACACGTCTCTGTACTGCTGTGCCTTGTAAAACACAGGCACGCAAGTTTGCTTGACGCAGCTTTGGGCAGAAAAGACATGTTTTTCTCAAATAAATCATACATGTCTTGACACTTCAAGTGCTGGGATGCCTCCATGGAGATGTGTTGTGTGACGCTTCTCTGGCGATACCTATGAATCATTACATCACAGTGAATTATAAAGGAAGCGCACAGAGAGATGAAGAGCTACACTTGTTTTGATGCTAGACATCTACCCGCTGATGCTAGCAGTACATCTAGAGATGCTACTGATATGCGGATGTTTGATGAGGCATCTTTCACTGTCAGACACTTAAGCTGTGTGTAACTGCGGAGTGAATGTTAAGTTCATCCAGACTTTTCAATCCTGCACAAAGCCAAATATGGACTGTCAGGGTTATCAGACTCAACTGAACAAGCCTGACTAACCCAAAATCAAAACGGCTGCTGCTGCTTGAGGGAGAAAGGAAATCACAATCGTAGTTCAGTACGAAACAGACAGCCATTTTCCACAAACTGAAACAAGTGATCCTCTACATACCTCCTAGATAAAAAGGTTCCATGTGTGTGTTCCCCCCAATATCATTTAATTTGTGCAGAACACATCTCACAAACCTGATCCAGCTCTGCCCATATGCACAGACACAACTTGTAACTGTGTAACAGTTCTCCCCTCCCGTTCACAAAGTTGCCACCTTCTTTCAAGGCACAAAGCAAGAAAAAAAAAACATAACAAAAAGCCCTACCTAACACAAAGATCCTTTCCTTAGAACAGAAAGTGGCTCTGTCCTTCCCCCTCACCACTCTTTCTCTCTCCCTCTTTCTCTCTCTCTTTCTTTATTTCTCTCTCTCTCTCTCTCTCTCTCTCTCTCTCTCTCTCTCTCAACAATGAGGCCACAGATCTCCCTGCCTAGAAACCGTTCCAGCTCCTGTTAGAACAAAGAAATGGCAAACAGCGTTTCTACCTCTGTTTTTTAATTAAGACTGTCCCTGCCCTCTCCCAGTTCTCCGTGGAGACAGTGTCTGTGAAGTGATTAAAAAGAATGTGATCTGATCAGGAGGGGGGCCGAGTGTGTGTGTGTGTGTGTGCGTGTGTGTGTGGGGGGGGTTATAATAGGAAAGGAATGCTAGGTTTGCCGGAGTGTTAAGTTCTTGGGAAAGAGGGCACAGAGAGACTTCTTTTGCCTTTTGTTTTTCTGCCCCCCCCCCCCCCCCCAGTCTTCCCCCACATCACCCCTTCCATCTGCCTTTCAGGAGCTTGCACCGGTGGATAGCAGCCTTTCTCAAAGCTGGGGGATTTCACTTGCTTTTAAAATTCCTCCCTCTCTCTCTCTCTCTCGATCTCTCTCTCGTTTCTCTCTCTCTCTCTCTCTCTCGCTCTATCTTTTGTTGTCTTCCTTTCTGTCCCTTTAAGAAGCCAAACGCAGGTTCAAAAGTTAAAAGCACACTTCTGTGTGGCCAGCGTGTTTTGCTGCGCTGACACGTTATAAAAAGTGAAAACGGGGAAGAAATAAATAAAAACATCCTTGAATTATATGAGCTTACGGAAAGGTCAGTCCTGTCTCAGCTCGGGCTTTTTTCACCCACCTCCCCCCACCCCCCCCACACCAAATCCTCTATCAAAATGTCATAGCGCGTTAGGCAAAGACAAAGGAGACTCACTGTGTGGAAGCTACACATATATCTAATCCTGACAATGCCATGAATAGGCCTTCACAAGTGTAATTATACTTGTTTATTTGTTGCCACGCTGAAAGAACTGATGAAGAATCCATCAAAGAGGTATTATCCAAACATCAAGCGCTTCTCTGCCCTTCCAAGGACACAGGGGACCTTAATTCTTTCTTGTTTAAGTCCAAAAGAAAGGGGATCGCAAAGGAGAGGAGGAGGAGGTGGAGGAGGAGGAGGAGGAGGAGGAGGAGGAGGAGGAAAAAACGAAGGTTTGCGTGACCATTTTTTATTTTTTTTTGGTTTTTGTTCTCACAAAGACTGGCTCCGACCTTGTTTGTGCCCAGAGGTGTAACAGTAGAAGTTGTAGAAATCCCCTGTGCCACAGAGACGACTGAGGCCCCTCATTTTCAACTGATACCATATCATTACTGTCGGGCGTGGCACCCCCACTTCAGCCAAAAAGAAGTCCATTTAGGAGTCGGGAATCTTGTCGAACAAATTACCTATCCACAAAATGTCTCTCCGAGAATGAAAATCAAAAGGCATCGTCCATGTAAGTGTGTGTAATCTCCCAGAGAAAAGCCCCCAAAAGAGGGTGATACCAGTTCTGGGTGCCTGCCTTACCATCTAACAAAATAGCCTATGGCCCTGTCTTCTCAATGGCAGATCAGAAAAGTACCAAGAATAACACGGCTCTAAAAACTCCACATGAGAAATGACTATGACTTATGGTTTATAGTAATATTATTGGGATGAGGCCATTTAAATATAACTAAAGGCAAACTCTGTTAACTGTAAGGGGAAAAAATTAATGAGCACTGGATTTAGCCTGGTTTCATGTGACTGGCTCTGCTGTTAAAGACTTCTAACAGGGGGGACCCATATCAAAGGAAATATAATCTACATAGCTAATGTCTTTTCTCAATTCAAAGCAGAGTTACAGGAAAAAAAGAAAAGCAAGAAGAAAAAGGGAAAAAGCCACAATTTTTCTTTTGCTGGCAATCTGGAAGCACTCTGGAGTTAATTATGGCTGATTGGAAATGAACCGCACAAACAAAGGCCAGTCTATGTCCAGACAATTATACAGCATTAACCAGCTTAAAGCTTCCCGCTGGTGTGTGCGGGATCCTTCTAGTGTGGGTCTCCTCTACCTTCCCAGCACGAGCAGGAACGCTCCTGCGCCCAGGACTAATGAAGAGCAGCCTCGAAAGAATGTGTGACGACCTCCCCTGACACGACGAAAGAAGAAAAAAGAGAATGAGAGAGAGAGAGAGAGAGAGAGAGAAACGTTCAGCCCCAGTCACCACAAAGGAGAAGAAGGTAATTAAGTTTGAAAGTAAAGGCCCTTGCAACAAACAATGACGCTGTGTCTTTCTGTGAGGCAGCTAGGAGAGAAGTGGTGGAGGGGGGGTGGGTTGAGGGAGGGGGCAGAAAAATCATTAACATTCACTAGAAGGGTGGAAAAGGCATAGGGTTAAAGGGGAGAGCTTGGTGGCTAAGAGTTGTCCTTCCCCTTTAAGCAGGTCCTCTCTTTCTCTCTCGCATTCTCTCTTACTCTATCTCTCTCCCCTACACCCTGTGCTTCTGTCTTTTTATCTGTTTTTTTCTCTCCATCTCTTTTTCACCTCACATCTGGTTTCACATCTTCTGAGTCTTCTCCTCTGCTGTCTGCCTGTGTCCACGTCCACGTGATGGAAGAAAGATTCTCCCTCCCTCCCTCCATCCCTCCCTCCCTCTGGCCTCTCTCACACCCTCTATGTACCTTCCTCTCTCCCACCCTCTATATCCCCCTCTCTTTCTTTCTAGTAATGTTTCAACAGTGAGCTGTTTCCCCTAACAGGCAGCTTTGCTAAGTTAACTTCCACACTTTGCATTTTTTCCCCGTATCTCTCACAGGGAGAGGGCCAACAGTCCTGGTGTTTTTTTTTTCCTGTGTAAAATAATGAAACCGAGGCACATTTCCCTGCCCACCTGAGACACTGGGCACACTCTTGGCACTGTGTGTTTTGCTAAGAGAAATAACCCAGATGCAAATGAGGGCTTCATCCCTCCTCTCAACCTTCCCTGGATCCCCCACTGAGTATTTTAGCTTAATTAGCAAAGCAGATATGTTATTGCCACACAATAGGAGAATGTAACAGTGTCTCATTCACACACACACACACACACACATACACACACACACACACACATACACACACACACACACACATATAGACACACACTCACACATACAAGACACACAGGGACATTTCAGAGGAACTGCTGACTACAATTAGTGTCGCCTCCTCTCCTGGTTGGTGTGTCTGTCGTGGGCTCCTCCCATCAGCTCCACTTTCAGCTCCACTGACACATCTGATGTCTCCCTCTTCTGTATAAGTATCCCTTTATGAATATGTATATATATATATATATATATATATATATATGTGTGTGTGTGTGTGTGTGTGTGTGTGTGTGTGTGTGTGTGTGTGTGTGTGTGTGTTTGTATGTGTTTTTCCATGCTGACCAAGGAAGCAGAGAATCTAATTGCAGCTTTGGCAGCCTCATGTTCAGTAATCGCGCTCTCTTTGTCTAGCCCATGCAAAGCAGGATTAGAGTTAAAATGATGACTGGCTTAATCCTTTGATTTCCCCTTGCTAAATAAATATTAATCTACTGGTCAATCATGCTCTTGTAAGGTACAATATATACAATATGAAAGCGCTTACCAGTTACATAAATCGCAGTTTGCTCTGCATCTGTTTCAAAGTCAGAGAGGCCGCGGCCCCTCCCTAAGTTATAAAAAAAAGGATTTATGAAGTGAAATTAATAATCCCCCTAAACATTAATCCTCATAATCTAGGATGTTGTTGTTTGACAGAGAGATGCACTCAATTAATCATGATTTGAATTAATAAATCAGGCAGTTTTGGTTGTTTGCGGTGATAGTGCCTCTAGGAGGTTGCTATAGGTTGGGGATAGCCAATGATCGCCTAGGGAAGTTCACCAGTTCACAACACACACACTGAACTCGGCAGTGGAGACAGTACAAACAGATCCGCACTAGAGTGGGCAAACAGTGACCAGACACACACACACACACAGAGAGAGAGAGAGAGAGAGAGAGAGAAGAGGGTCTGAATGAACAGACACATGCGCGCGCACACACACACACACACACACACACACACACACACACACACACACACACACACACATAAAAGCAAGCATATACACACATCCACACGCACAAGCACACATGAGCAAACATGCACTCACGCATTCACACACACACACACACACATCAGGGTTAGTGAACACATGCGTACATGCACACAGTCACACACACACACACACACAAATATATCCCACACAGACCCGCAGGGCACTATCGGGGAGGCTCATGTACTGCACATGATCAGCTCTCCATAAATAAAGCCAGAGGCCTGTGATGTGGAGGTGGATGGAGCCGTGGACACAGAGACGTGTGCCAATGCCTGCCTGCCTGCCACTCTGCTACATGTTCAGCGCATAACGGCATCTATAGGTACATATAGTTTAAAAATGTACATAACATTTAGTATTTACATAGTTTAAGTATTTATAGATTGTTTATCTGGGTATTAAGTATTATGTATATAGCAGACATTTTTGTCTAAAGCGACAAAAAACATGTGACATAAAACATATAAAAAAAGAGTGATAACATGTGTGCATCTAACCGCATATATCAGCATTTAATAATATTTAACGCTATTTAACAATGCAGTGACCAGGATTTCCCTTCTGCTTATATCAGAACAGGTGGTGCGCGCCTGGCCGTCGTGTCTATAGTGCCGGAGTGGTACGTGCCGTACTAAAAGCCAGTGTTTAGTTCCTCACCTATAATGCCGGAGTGGTACGTGCCGTCCCAAAAGCCAGTCTTCACATGGAGCCCTACTCAGAGGTATGTGTTTTTAAAGATGTGCGGGAGCCACCATGTCTAATTGTGGAGCCATTTTGTTAGTCACTCATGCTGACCTTTCCTCGTGCTGTCATTTTCCCAGCGCTCCTATAAAGCCTAAAGACTAGGCTCACATCGCCGCCTGTCCTCTAATTATCTTCATAAATATAATCACAGGGCGCAGGTACACTCTTATGCATTCCAATACTGTGTGGAGGAGCCAGTTCAGCATTCTTCCGAGATGTATTTCAGGTCAAATAAATAAATTAAAGTCTCAAAAAACAACAACCCTGTCAAAACAACTCTCACACTAACGAATTAATTCTTCTTCTAAATAGGCTTTTTGTATCAGGGGCTAATGTCCTTATATGGGTGAACTAAAGATCCAGCTCACAATCTCCTCATTTCTGGACCCAGGGAATTACTAATTAACTTAAGGTTGGGGACTCTATTTAATTACAGAGCTCCAACTGAAATGAACTTTAGACCAAAAAGCATTTGCTTTTTTAAACAAACTCATTTCTGACAGCTGTTGTGAGTTTACCCTCCTCTATGGCCGAAAAAAAAAAGCAACCAAAAAAAAAACATTTGTTTTCTTTGCCATCATGGGGTCATTACTTCGTTAAAAAAAGGGAAAGGCAGAGGCAAAAAAAGAGGGGGAGAGAAAAAAACACAAATTCATGTTTTAATTGGGTTTCACTCCAAACAAACAACTGTCAGCTGTAATTAGCATGGTTTCAGATTAGGGGCAAAATATTCCATTATCAAATAAACCGTATGTCATGTGAAACTATGAATCAAATTTACTCTCAAACATAAATTCCACAGTACTGGCATCCATAACTACCCATTAACGTCCTTACAGTTCAGACACAAAATGTGAAAGTAACATTTGAAAAATAACCATATTTTAATGAAAAGAGAGGCTCAATTCATTAATTTGCACCAACGGTTGGATTGAGAGAGATCCATGTCTGAGATGAAAGGGGGGCACTGCTCAGCAGAGTCTTTGGGTTTGGCAGCGAGCGGGCGAGCGAGCGAGCGAGAGAGAGAGAGCAATATTACAGGAATTACGGCTTATTTTCACAGATGCCATTGGAAAGCCCCGGCAAGCTGCATTTCCTCCACCACAAACATATTATCAGAGAGCGGAGAGGAGCTGAGAGCGGACGGCACGGAGCGCTTGGACTCCAGAGCCTCCAGTGTCGCTACTACACACTGGAGGGGATCCTAAGGTCAATGGTGACTCCAAACAAAACAAAAATACATCAAGCGTGGAACAAAAAAAGGTCATTAACGCAGAGCACACACAGGATGTCTCGAGACCTCGATGCAAACACTCAAAGGAAAAAATAATTTGTTTTTGCCATCAAACACAAACCACTAATGACTACAGACATAAAGTGAGGAGTCAGGAGTGTGTATGTGTGTGTGTGTCTGTGTGATCCACCTTAGCAGGAGACAGTGTGTTAATACTGAGGCTCAGATGGAAAATGTTGGATGTGCCCCCCCCCCCCCCTCGCCCCTCCAATTCTTTCTGAAAATGTACCGCACTGCATTAGTATGCATCTCCAGATCTTTTGTGAGCCCCTGATTTGATTTTATGTGGAATACCCCAAATGGATCTCAATTTTCCCTAATGGTTCCTTCATACTGTTTCAGAAAGAGAGAGAGAAAAAAAAATAGTTCTATTACACTTTTGAACTTTCAGCACTTTTTGAAAATTGTCTGTAAAAGTTTTCAGATGGAAGGACGACTGAGGTATTTAACTTTCCACAAAAGGGACAAGAAGGACTACTAAACATCGCCATAACTTACAGTCATATGGAAAAAAATACCTCTTTCTTTTACAACTGTTTAAAAAGGCCTTTCTTTCAAAAATACACAAAGTGGCCTTCCTCAGCATCCTGCACCACCTTAAGACGAGTCTGTTTAAGCAAATTCCAGCCAAACTACCCTGCAGTCTACCCCTACACCAAACCATTTACACATCATTAAACGTGATGACAAGATGACCTATTACGATCCTACCAGAAAGGTCTCTGTTCCTCCTTACCACTGGAAAGCCTAAACTTCTTTAAAGCAAATAATTAGAGATGATTCCTACGCCGAGGCCAGGCCAGACTGCGACAGGATATGAGGAGTCTAGTATTAACTAAATACCTCTCTAGGGACAGCTGGGGGAGTGCTCAACCTCCACCCCAACACAAACACAGGGCCCAACGGTGTGAGTGTGTGTGTGAGTGTGTCTGGAAAGCTCCTCTCTCTACACAAGTATGAGCACAAGATACACATCCACTCACACACACATGTCCAATACACACTCACACCCCCACACACACATATCCAATACACGCTCACATACACACAGACACAGACAGACAGTCAGGTGGAGTGGCTATATTAATATCCTCTTTTCATTACAGCCAAGGATAACTATGCGTTGCATATTCATGAGGCCAGCACTCATTTATCTGTATACTTAAGACACTACAGTCATACATATTTAATTAGCCCCGCAACCCTCTCATGATCTCTAATAATGGCTTGTTATCCAAAGCCAATTGGCTTTGAAAATGTGCACCACAATCCCACATGTCTGTATGCATATACATATATTATGAGATAAGACGCTGGGAGCCGCTGGGGCTCATGGGAGAAAATAGGACAGGCGTGCTGATGGCTGCCATTTTGGCCTGAATGTTTGCAACAGCATTCGGTGCAGGCAGGCAGGGTAATATCAGGAACGATTCAGTCGGAGAATCTTTGTTATCACTGGTTTGTAGAGGTTCAATGCATCTTTGATCCACATGAGAGCATGTGACTGCGTGTTATTAAGAACACTAGTGCTGTTATCGTTTTTTTCTAAAGTTGTATATGGTTCTATTATCAGCATGGCCTGGTCACCATACATATTTATCACAGACTAAACATACTGCCTGTTCCACCTTTATGCATTGCGTGACAAGCCTCATTAAATTCACAAAGGCGACCTGTACTGTGCTATTGCTTTGAGCCTGCTGAGATGCTTCTCCCAGTCAGAGAACAAAACAAATAAACAAACAAACACAAACACATTAGAGCAATGCACAATGCCTTTTGCATCTTCCAGACAGGCACGTGCTGGTGAGGATGTAGACGCATGACACAGTACATTCTTCAGTCTCTCTGCCCACTAAGGCTGTTCATAAATACCATTATAATACTTAAATTAGAAAAAAAAAATACGAAAAAAACAACAGCGCTTTTTCACATCCTCTAGGGCAGGTGCAAATGGAGCTCAAGTGATTTGAACTAGTCGAGATAAAGACTGAATGCACAAACAGTATTCTAGTACGCTGTGTCTAATTGCACAGAGTGCTGTTTGAGCAGGGAGCCCTGTATTGACTGTGTGCACATGTCTAAAAACAACACAGAGCTAGCTCTGGACCAGAGCGACTGGGCCGCACAGCAAAGTGCAGGTCCTCACAACTTGTGTTGTAACACCGGCACAGACATGACGACCTTCGACCCTGGATGCGGTGCATCTGTGTCTGTCTGCTTGCCGTCCGCGGTGAAGCTCGGCCGTGTTTGGATCTTTCAGAAATCGGTGGACACACTCAGCGACACAGGAGCAGGGAGCTGGACGCTGCCAGATTAAACGAACACAGCTGGGTTTACATAAGAAAGATGTCTTACTCACTCTCCCTACTTTAACCTGAATTCGGATCAGGGAGAGACACAGAGGAAGGGGCGGAGAGAGAGAGAGAGAGAGAGAGAGAGAGAGAGAGAGAGAGAGAGAGGGAGAGAGAGCAAGAGAGAGAGAGAGAGAGAGAGAGAGAGAGAGAAAGAGAGAGATGGAAAAACACAACAGAGCAGGAACCATTCGGATTTCAAGAGCAGCTCATAGAAGAAGGATTAGCATCCATGCTGCATCACGTCTGCCTTAGCGCATGCTTGTCCTTTCCAGGAAAATAGATGCACATGTGTAAATGCTGAATCCATTTCTTTCCATTTAAATATCCTGAGCAAAACGGCTCATGCAAAACAGGGTGAGCTTGAGAAAATGCGGGGTGGGGTGGGGTGGGGGGTCCCCCCGATTCCAATGAGACGTGGACTGACAGAGGGAGAAATGCAATCCTGCCTGGCCCAGGCCCAACAGCAACAAAAACATTTAGATAGCTCTGTTCAATAATGAAAGTTTTCAGTGAAGACAAAAATTACATTTCCTCTCGATAACAAGTCCTTCCCATAACAGCCCCCTCTCCCCTTAACAAATGTTAAAAAATGCTGCTGTCCTCATCATCGCTTCACATAAGGCATCAGTAACTCTATTAGTCTCTCCTTACGCCAAAAAGAGGGGAGTTTCTAAACGCATCCAAGCAAGGGGGGGGGGGCTGACCCTACAGAGGTGAAAGGGACACTCCACTGCATACAAGTTTCCTTTGGCAGCGAATTGAAAATCAACATCTGGTAAAGTATGTCAGAGCCCGCGCTCAGGCCAGCCAGACGATTGCCATGACCCGTCTTAACCGTACGACCCACTCCAAAACACGCACAAACGCACTAAACGATCCTTCGAGGAGCATCTTTCTTTCCTTTTTTTCTCAAGGGTTAAAAAGAGTGACAGTGTCATGTTTTAAAAATCAACATAGAGCTTACCTCCTTTTCACTACAGGAACTATTAAGTTGCTCTCATCACAGGGGAGAAAGGAGAGAGAAAACCTGCTTTGTCCAAAAGCAGCACTTCTCCCAGCCACGGTCTCTCTTTTCCATAAAACAAAAATTAGCATTTGAAAAAAAGCCTAGTTATGATGCACAAAAGGTCAGTGAAAGAGGACCCTGACCCTAGTGGAAAACAACAAAAAAACATGGGGACGTTTCTTTTGTCACCGCCTGTGTTCACCACGAGATCATTTCCATACAGCCGACAGAGACAGAGAGAGAGACAGAAAGAGAGAGAGAGAGAGAGAGAGAGAGAGATAGAGAGAGAGTAATTGTAGTGATGCTGCTCTATGCTACACTTCCCCCAGTGGCACTAGAAGCTCACGTCACGTCACAACGATCCGCTCATCATCTCCACATCTTCAAACAGGAACAAACAGTGAGGACGAAAGGAACTAAATGAAAAAAAAAAAAAACAAGTAAAAGTAAAAAACAAGTTGCATTATCTCCAGGCCAGGCTGTTCTCCCTGTCATTTCTGTACATCTATCCAAAAGACCGGATTTAACGAGTACACAGCCCTGTCAACACGGTGCGATTAATAGACTTACAGGTCTGGATTTCCCCCATTGTGGCACTTCTCCCCACAGAAGACACAGCTCCATTAGAACAATGCATCTAATATCGTCTGCGTCAGACGCTCTCAAACATTTATTTCTTACTGTGCGCAAAAGCTAAAAGGAACCCATATTTACCAGTCGCCGTCTCTCTCATTACCATACATATTACTTCACGTGACGACAAAATCTGCAGGCATCTGGGGAGGCTCCAGAAATATGAGCCTCGTGCTTGTTGTCTCAAGTCCTCGACAAACACATCTTTAAGGACAGCCAGGACCCCGGGAATAAAGGGAAGACGGAAGAGGCAGCATTTTCATCTTCCTTTCATCTTAGCCACCCAGTCGACCATTCAACGGCCCATTCAGGGGCGGCTGTGCATTATGCAAAGCAATGCTAATCCTTTTCCGATGCTTTCACACTCATAGAAACCCCTTCCATTCCTTCCTCCGCAAAGCAATTATATCAGTTTACATTTCTGTCAAAAAAAAAAAAAACACCAAAAAAAACCTAGATTAATGCGGAGGAACCAGTGTCTCATCAAGTGGCCCCTCGTCTTCAGTGACCGGAGAAAACTGGAGATTATTTAAGATAGTCTGTGTGAGTTTGTGTATGTATGTGTGTGTGTGTGTGTGTTGTGTTTTCTCTTATTCTGAGTTTTTTTTTTTTTTTTAAATGGATTGGCTTTAAGTATGTGATTTAATTAGCCTAAGGGAAGAGAACAGCGCTTTAGTTGCTGTGGAAACTCCTCTCCGCACTGACCTTCTCTTGTGCCAGGGCCTAAGTAGAGTGGGTCTGATCTATTAATCAGAAACAAATTATGAAAGAATGCTGCTGGGGCTGCTTGGTAACGTCCTTCCTCATCCCGGCCACGAGCCATTGTCTTCCACGTGCGCAACACCAAGCCACCAGCACCACCGAAGAGAGACTAACGAAAAAGACAGTGGATTTGCATATGCAAATTTCCACACAAGGGGGGAAGCGTGTGTAAACAAGTGTCATTGTGAGGTGGATTAAGCTCACAGCCTTTTCTTTCTTTTTTTTAGGGGGTGGTGAGAGGGGTGGGGGTGGGGGGGGTCATGGGGGGGTGGCATTAGTCAGCACAATTAACCAAGTCTCCATGGAGACTAATGAAATTTTGCTATGGTACGACTTTAAATTAGATAGCTGGTGATGCCTTTCCACAATCCAGCCTCCAAATCCATTATTTGCCCAGGAACAATGAGCCGTTTGTGACCAGCTGATCTTGGCCAGCTGAACAAACCTCAGAGTCGACAATTTGCATATGTTAATATAATTAATCGCTAATTACATGAAACATGTACATGTTCTCACTGCGCTTTCCCCAGGCGCTCTGAGGATTGAACCTCGTCCAAGTGTTTAACCCTTCAGACAGCCTCTAAGCAGCAGAGGCTCTGCGTGTTATGGTACAGCCTCGGGGCCAACACAAAAAGCCCCCCACTTAATACATTAAGCCAGCTCCCTGACTTCTCAGCTTTCCACCCCCCCCCCCTTCACACACACACACGCTACACTCCCCCCCACCCCCCCCCCCCCCCCTTAGAGCTGTGGACCAGGGCATGTTCTGTTGCGTCCTAACTGGACCAAATTCAATTGGGCCGCCGACAACAAAAGCCCCATAGTTCTTCGGGCAACAATGTGATAATTTTGCTATCTATGGTCATTGTGGGGAGGAGAGGCGTAAGGGGAAGAGAAGAGAAAAACAATTGGGAGCCTATAGGGAAGTCAGAAAATCACACTTAAATCATTAAGCTGATCAGCCAAGGATTGTCATTTGTTTTCGTGGATCAATAGTGGTTTCAATAAAACTATTTTTTTTTATGTAGATATGTAACATAGCACTTTTACATACAGCAATCTGACATTTGCTTCCTCTGAGACAAAAAAGTGCCGGATAGAAAAAAAAATATATAATTGTACCCCTGCAATGCCCCAGCTTTTGAAAGCGCAATAGACAGGAATCTTCAAAGAAATCAAAAAGCCATGGCCAGATTAAAGAGGCCTTTGTCCTCCTCCATGTTGCGTTTCTTTTAGCCGGCTAAATTAAGCGAGTCTGTTCAAAGCGCGGCGACGACGAGCCAAATGGGAAAAAAATTCTATCACATATGAAATTCATACAGCTGTGCGGGAACACGGACCAGATGGTACAGGAGGAACAGAAAACAAACACCTAATGACAGACAGAGGAGCCTCAGAAAGAGAGCGGCCGACAGTGTCAGCTCTTAAGAAAACAGAAAATAAAGCTAACCCCATGACATCGGAAACTGAATGGGATAATGAATTCCCACAGAGCCAAGTGCAGCACAATGAAATACTGTACAATACTGTGCGTTTTTGTCTTTTGAGAGATGTTCCTTTTTTCATGACTACAGGCAATATAATTTTGCTTTCTGACCTGAAAGATTTCAAGCAAACACGCGTCTATGGCACTGAGTGTATGCAGTTTATCAATGAATGCATAACATATGCCGTGCGTGTGCATTTGCATGTGCATGTGCGTGTGCCATTGCTGGTGTGTGTGTGTGTGTGTGGTTTGTGTGTGTGCGTGAAAGAGAGAGAGAGGGAGAGAGAGAGTATGAAAGAGAAAGACAGGGTTTGTATGCGTGTGTGTATCTGTATGCATCTGTGTCGGCCAGAGAGAGACAGAGAGAGAGAAAGAGAGAGAGAGAAAGAGAGAGTGAGTGAGAGAGAGCGTCTACGTGTGTGTGCCAATGCCACAGTGTACGGACATATTCATTGTAATAACAATCAATACTCGGATAACCGCATTTTTAAAACTATTCTGCTCAGCACAAAATCATCCTTCAGCGTTCCTGCACCCTAAATGGTACGTTTGCGTGTCACACTACTATGACAGTCATCTGCGATGCACTGCCAAGGGGAGTCTCAGAGACCAGCATTAAAGTGCCGCGACAGGCTTGAAGTGAGCCTTTCTGCAGTAAAGGATTTTAAATCAGCCTCTTCTATTGGACCTGAGACTTATTGAGGTAGAAACCATAAAAAATGAAGAGGGGAAATTTAATCCCTGAAATATTGATTTGCACATTAATATCATATAGGCAGAGGGCAATTTGGCCTCATGGAAATGACACATTGTCGAGTCTTTGGAGAAGCCTGAGCCCGAGTCTTTTTTGCAGAACAGGACTGAATCTCCTGGGCCATTAGGTGCTTCCCTGCCTGGCTTTACAATATCCCATGCAGCCTACAATTAATCTGTACTGTTTTTATCCATCACAAAATAAACACACAGGTTAGGAGACACCAAGGCGCTTACTACACACACACACACACACACACATACACATCCCAGCTTCCCACCAAAACAAGGCATGCCGAGAAAGCACAATACCTTTACAACAAAAGTCACAGACACAATTAGATGTAGTTCCGAGCAATGGGATTGTGAATAAATGCATCCTCAATTATTTTGAGAATATCAATGTTCTGATTCATATCCAGCAAAATATCTCACACTATTTGCAGTTGAGATATAAGCCATTGTCCACATCTACCAATACATCTAAGGGCAATGTTAGCGTACCATCAAGCACAGAGTTCAAATATGCACACCAACACCAAGATAAAGGTAAGACAACTTTAATCTTTGCACTGAATAAGCACAACAAGCTCTCTGTCAATAAAACAGCTAGGTTATTATTATTCAATACACCATGTAATAGCAAAGGTTGTGGTAGTTATAATAATAATAACAATAATAATAATAATAATAATAATAATAATAATAATGATAATAAATAGGATTTCAACAATTAAAGACAAAACACTAAAAAATATAGTCCCTTAAATCCACTTTTAGAATAAAATCCAAGTCTCGGGAGGGGGGGAATCATTTTCCAAACGTGCAAAAATAACCAATAGTACATCTGCATCTATTACCATACTATAACACGAAATAAAACGTATTTTAATGCCTGTCTTAATTTCTATTAAATAAACAAAACAAAGAAATATTTAATCCGTAAAACAGGACAAGAAGAGACCCACGAAAATCCTCCAAAATAAGCCATCTCGCCAGTTTATGATACGTAGACCGGAGCCCTTATACACACCGCTACATACCGGGGTTTGTGTTGTGCTCCCTTCCTGCCTTGTTTTTTTCTGGGCTCTCAATGCCAGCGATCGATGCCCTTGTCACTGTCGCGTTCCAATCGGAGCCGAGACTCAGCATCAAACTAACCATCAACCAAAAAGCCAAGACACCCTACGTTCCCTTTTTCTCTCCATGGCCAATGTTAGGGTTATAGCTCACAAAAACAATTACATGTAGAAGTTTATGAATCCATGGCATCACTCGACCATCCGCAAGGACAATTCATTGAATGGGGAACATGATACGAAAAAGGAAAATAACGAGAAAAATGGAACTTACGGCAAGAAGACTGAAGTAAAATTGGAAGTAGTATAGCTGAACACATGAAAACGTCGTGTTTTTATAAGTCCATTTTCAATGCCAGACACTTAGGATTCCCGGAGTTGTCTCGGTGGGACCTGCCTGATGTTAGAGTTGTATCCCTCCTATCGGTCTCTTTTCTCGGCGACACAGACATCCACGCCGCGGTAAAGGGAAACTCCTTAGCACGCAGCAGGTAATAGCATATGTATACAGAGTGATATTTTGGATGTAGATGGCTTTATATGAAAGGATTCTTAACTACAGACTACCAGTGAAACCGATTGCTCCGTGTTCACATGCCTGAAGCCTCAGCACGCCGCGACACTGTTTCGCCAAAGTGTTATTAGGGTAGCCTGCGTGCTCCGAATGTTGCCTGTTTCGAGCGACATTGTTTTAAAAGATTACGCCTCATAGCTCGACCGAGATGCCAACAATGGACTGCACGGCCAGATCAAAGAAATTCTGTACCAGCAAGCTAATAGCTGTACAAAAGCCGAGTCCAACTCTTGACCGAAAAGGAAGAAAACCGACACGAACGTGAAATCGGACCTCTCTACTTCAAGATTAATAATTAACAATACGCTATCTTTCTAACTCAGACCATATATTGAGATATCATAACTCGAAATAGGAAAAGATCATAAAAAGGAGCGTAAATAAACTTTGAAAATAGAATCTGTCTACGATTGTGCTGTCACTCTATCGTCTACTACTGTACTGACAGTTTGTTCTTAATAGTACGGCGATACCGGTTTAAAACAACCCGAAATTATTTTAAAGGTAGACAAATGCCGAGAAAGTCTCACAACTGCTGTAATCTGAGAAGGGGATGTCAAAGATTCTGCGGAATCAACAAAGAAAGATAATCAATACGCGACCTAAATTTAACACCAACTACTCAATAAAAGTTAAAGCAGAAAAAAACTTACTTTCTTCCCCCGCAGATCTCTCCGCTTCTTCTCCGCTATATCGTTTGTAAAGAAAACCACATCCAGTATATGCGAAAGTGTAACAGAATAAAAAAAGAAAAATAATCCTCCAACTTTATTGGAAAAAAAATAAAAATGCGAATGGCGAGAGAATGGAGAAGCGATCCTTTGGGTCCGGGCGTTTTGAGAGTGTCGACGGTTGCCTGGCTGTTAAGGTTGTGAAGGGGTTGGGGAAAGAAGGAAAGGAAATGAAAATCCGATATGTCTTTATTCTGCTAATTATTATCGTTTTAGCCCTGTTTAAAAAAATGGCTGATTAAGTTGAGTGCGCATGTCTTTGTGTGTCTATTCCCGATATGCACTCTGGGAATGAGAGAGAGAGAGAGGGGGAGTGAGCAAGGGAGGGAGGGAGAGAGAGAGAGAGCAAGAGAGAGAGGCGTAATTAGCGAGGTGATCAACAGTCTCCACATTGCAAATGACGCGCTGTTTCAACTTGGAGAGCCGAAGGGCAGTGCGGGCCAGATATACAAAAATGATCTAATAGAGAAGGAAAATCTTTTGGTTGGCTATGCGAAATTGATGAACGTCATTCTGAGCAACGCATGCATGACTATTTCCTGACTTTTAAACAGAAGTCATCTTTTTGACTCAAGATGAAAATAACAAATAGATACTGTGCTCGAGGTTGCGTATGTGAGTGAGGATGTAAGCTCGCGTGCAATAGGCTGCGGGTCTCTCTATGAGTGACAACATATTTACTTACATTCTTTCGTTAGTTTCATTAGCGCCTTTAAATAAAAAAAATGCAGTGTTACACCAAATATTATCATATTTATTTCGACCAGCATCTGTTTCCGCTTCTGCTCGCCTGTTAAAGCGCATGGATGCAACCCTACTGGATAAACTGTAGTGGTTGACATCAGTGAATCTGTAGGCTACCTTACTAACAAACTTGGTTTGTTTTAAAACAACCAATCTTTATGACATTTTTTGGGGTAATGCGACAACTTATATATACATATATATATATTGCATTTCATATCTGATTTTAAATTACGCTGACACAGACTCCAAAAGAAAAGCTAAAGGAAACTCAGTAAAGTAATAAAGGGATACGTTGTGATATGCAAGCATGTAATAACACCAGTTTAAAACACCGAATAACATCCCAGTGAAATGTAACCGCATTTGTTGAAATATATTTTCTTTTGTTTGTCATTCACAATCTGTACCATTAGAGGATATAGCCTAACTGGATACTCCCTATTCCTCTTATAGTATACCTTGAACGAATATTTGGTCTATTCATTGCGGTAGATTGTAGCTTCATATAATATAAAGATTATAGAGAAGAACTTGTGTTTTTCGGTAGCTATGCTGTTTATGTACTTCTGAGAATGAATGAACATGTCCAGGCCTCATCACCACTGGAAATAGTATGGCCTTTGGTGAAAGAGAGGGAGATTCAGCTATGTGGCAATATTTTTATATCATGCACAAAATTATAGTGATACAGTATAGGACAATTCTGCCTTAAAGTTGCATTTTGTAGCACGATTTCTTCCTCTAGTCTTACTCTTTTAGTCAACTAATGGTCGCCATCGAGAGAAGACCCTACAAGATGTTAATCGGGGAGAAAATCAAGAGATCGCCTCTCCTTTATGAAAAAATCGAAGGAGGTGAATTGAGTGAGCTAGCTTTCCGGATCTCACGATAAGGATGCTAGCTAGCTGGACTGGGGTTGTACCGAGGCAAAGTCCTTCAGTCCGGTTTTAGGATTGGTATGTCACGGATTCTCTCGGTCTTTGGCTCGGCGAGAGATGGTCAGCGGAGGCGTTACTTTTTCACCCCGATTCATGGATGCTGGTCCTCCGGGGAATCCGACGGACAGCCCCATGTGAGCTCTCATTAGGACAAGGAAACAGACGAGAACGGGAGCCCGGTGTGAGAGTGACAGAAAACGCAAGGAGAGCCCCACTACAGACCTCTTTTAATGAAAACTAAATACGTCGGAGTAAAGGTTATTTTAATGTTTGCAAATGTTGACGAGTGCATTTAACCAGTGTGCTGCGTGCGGAGGACTTTGAAACTATTGATTTCAAAGAGATCTCGTCTTTTGAAAGTATATTTGCGCATGCTGACTGATTTAATTGTTACATAATGGAGAGTTTCTGATAGACTTCTTTACTACGCTTTGAATTGCTAAAAATGGACAACGTAAGAATTTAAAACTGATAACGTTTGTGTGCTTCTGTCTCCACCCTCCTTTCCCTGCTTGCTGCTGCTGCTGCTTCCCCTAGCTGTTTACCAAAAGACCATGTTAACTAATATAATACTACGCTCAATTTGAATATGTTTGCATCCTCAATTAGATACAGATGAATATCTCTATATTATGTGTGTGAATATGTATTTTTCCTTGTACACCGAGTCCGTTAAAACACTGTTTGTGAAATGGGGTCATACCTGATCATTCATTTCCACTGACAACCCATTATCAGTGATCTGGTAGAAACTACATTTTACTATTCCTACATAAATACATATCTCGAATGGTTTGGTCACAACGTTATTGTTGCATAAGTAATTGTATTTCATACCAAATTAAACTGTGTTTAGTAGTATATTAATGATACCTTGTTTACATCACGTGTATTTTTATAAACAACATCTCTCACCAACAAAACACACAGGGCCAAGTCGATATGGTTTGCATACCCTGTAGTTCAGCGGTATTTTAAAACAGATCTTTCTCATTTTTGTTCTACTTGATGAAGTTACATGTGCATAAGTGTGTCCCTCCTTTGGGATAAAGGGTTTGGGGAAAACGCCTGGCGCCCTCTGGGGTTTGAGAGGTCATGTTCCGACAGAGTGCGACCCTCTCCCTACCACAAAAACCGGTCAAAATACTGTATGAACACAACAACTAAGCAGCCCGTGAAAAGAAAGCCTTGCAAATTCTAAAACTTTATGAGACAAACACGTAAACAAGAGGCCCAGTGTATATAGCTGAGGCTCTCACCAGCAGCAAAAATATCACAGGTAAAATCTAAAATAAATTTCAATAGGCTGTGAAACATCATACAATATTAAGAAAATTGAAATTGAAATCAAATCGGCATCCACCTTCAGTTTAAGTGAAGGAAGCTGTAAGGAGACTGGTCAATATTCACAATATTTTAATAAACACAGAGCGAACCTATAATCAGATTCTAGAGAAAAGTTGTATTGCCCATGATTGCATGATTCGCGCAATATTATCATTTCTTGCATTTTTATTCGCCAGCTTGTAATAGATTAAATGTAAAATACCTGTTTCTAAACATCAAAACAAAGGTACAAATTGCTTGTAAATACCATCTTTTATAAAGAACTGCAAGACGACTACTTGTCCCTGATTAGTGTTCTCCGTAACAAACAGACACAGAAGACATCGATAAATTCACAATTTGATTCAAATATTGAAATTGCTAATGTTATGTTTCCGAAGCGCAATTAAAATCCCAGCAGAAATTGAAATAAAACATGAACTACCTTTGGTATAACAGAGTATCCCGTATTCTTCTTTCTTCTCTCGGATGCTCCTCTTATGGCATATGGAAACTCTTGTCAAAATGCCTAGATTTGGCACATTGTCATTGAATAGAAAGGAGCGCGCTGATGCCGGTACAGAAAATGGGAAAGAAGTTAGGGATAGGGTGCTGCCTCCCCCGATGCGGACTTATCTAACTTTAATTTGATATTCCACAATCATTCCGAGATGGCATATAATTGTACGGGTTTTAATGAGGAGCTAATTATTGCTGTTTTACAATATTTTACGATCTTACAAATTAGAACAGTTTTATGCAGTCCTTTTTTCGTCAGTAGGCTTTTTAAACCTTTTTGCCTTCTTGTTTAGTGATGGAGCAAAGGTGACAAACGATTATTTGTTTGGTAATGTTACTCAAAACACTGGGAATTTGCGAACGCTATGCCAAAATCATTTCTAACGTAAAATCGACATCCATAAACGCTTGTTTGTAAAACAGTGGACCTTAAATCAATGTATTGGGACATTTCAATCGATTATATAAACGAAAATCCATACGCGACATGAAACCAGTATCAGCTTTGCCTTTCTCTTCCTTTGAAGGAACCAGGGGAAAAGGCTAGTCCGTGGTTTGAAATAAAGCGTATCAGAGTAGTTGACGATCAAGTTACATATTTTGTAGCCTAAGTGCTACCACATGCAAAATGATAGAGAGTCCTCTGAATGACAATTATAAAAGTGCTTAATCAAAACAAGCAAGAGACATACTTTAAAGAGGACAAGAGTAATTGTATCCACGTTATTTTAACGTCAGATTGCAGTAGGCTATCACATCAAACCGCAATGAAGAGCTTCAGGTCATTAATAAACTATGCATAACCAAATATGAGCTCATAACGTCATGAATTGCACATTGTGTTCAAGTTCAAGGTCTGGGGTCTGTACAGGCATTGGTTGTACTGGTCCAGAGGTTAAGACTTTTAGAAAAGTCGGTTAAAAATCAACGCATGTCAGTCAAATATATTTAAATCCATCACAGCCCCTGCATGTCGAAGCCAGTGGCGAGGGAGGCGGCTGTGCGCACGCCGTGCCACTCTGTGTATTTGATAAAGAAAATCAATGCAAGTGACTGTAAAGTATTTAGCAAGACGTTTGTGGGAATGGTTTGTTGAAAAGTGACTTCAGCTGGCCAGTCGATCTAATCAGGAAATGTACACTAAACTACACCCGTGCACACGCTTTTGTTGGTGTAGCTCCTGCCACTGAGTCTGCTCACCCCCCCGCGCGCCCTCCTCCTTGGCCCTTGCACTAGGCTGTGCGGATCTTTTCATTGTTGATCCCTCTTTAATAGACAAACGCTCAGAACAAGCCTCTCCGTCCAGCCCACTGAGTTTCCGGTTTCTGGTGTGTCTGTTTAGCTCCGATCTTAATTAAAGAAAACGGTGGATTTTTGTATGCATCTTTCTCGCCAAGTGTCCAAAGGTAGTGGGAAAGGCATTGTTTTTTTTAATGCACCTGCCTTATTTGGTAAGACACATACTAATATTACTGGAGTATGGGGTATCCTATTCTTAAATATGTAATGCTATTAAAGCCACAATTACCCATGCTAACGTCACTGCCATAATTAACAATAAATGGAATAAATTGAATTAAATTAACCAATTATCACAATTTACATAATATACATGACATGAATAAATTAATTAACCACTTAATTAGGAGTTATCAGTAAAACTTCACCTGTTAAATAGCTTCAACAGTTGTAGCTTTAGTGGGGATTACACACTGAACTTGAATCTAATAATTTGGCCTACAATTTACATTTGCGCAGCTGTTACATATATTGATGATTTGTTTATTCAAAACAAAAAGGTTTCCTGAAATATCTCCTTACACATTTGAGCAAAGAGATACAATTATCCACATTATGCAGTAATCTATCAGTTTTATCCACATTATGCAGTAATCTATGAGTTTGTGGCCTCAGCTGACTCAAATCAACTGCTAATATAAACGGAGGGAGTGTGGCAGTTCTTCTCTGGGGGCCTAGGTGGTACCCCTCCCGCCTCTTGCACTCAATGGTCCATCCTGCCTGGTAAATAAGGCGTCTACAAGCGGTCAGCGTCGGCCAAAGGAAGAAGTCAATTCCATGGCAACTTGACAGATAAGGCAAATCCATCCGTCCGTCCAGATGAAATCGGAATCAAAGAAGCCAAGCCAAGGCATCGCAGCCAGTGGTGCAGCCCTGTCACTGTCCATTATGCATATAGCAGACGGAGAAGCTCACTGATTTTACCAAATAAGAAAATCCAACCTATGGTGTGTATGTGCGTGTGTATTTTCAGAATTATAAAGCCTTGTATTGCAGTAAACAGGTGTGATTTAAAAAAAAAAAATTGACAGGCAGAAACTATTGCTATTATTTAAGTATGCTTGAGTGTGAAAAAGACTGACAGTTTTTATTTATTGAAGTCAAATATTTAGCTGACAAAATGTTAGGTTGTTACATTTTGTAACGAAAATGTAGTTTTCAGACTGGGATACGTGCACAAATTCCCCCTCAATCGTAAAATTTGACTTTTTCTATAACATCCATATCACAATCTCAATTAAAGGCAGCGCGTGATACGAATCCCATACACTTTTTTATCAAATTCAGCGAGTTGCTCCTCACGATCCTCTAGCTGTCTGTTCGGCGTTTGCACTACAAAAACCGCTGGTGTTCATACACAGTCCTGGCTCTGTAAATTTGAAACAAACGTAGTGGCTCGGACCGAGCCACAAACAGCCCCAGCCAATCAACACAGTGCTTCAGGAGCACGAAAGGGAGGGGTGTAATTTGATTGGCTGTTGAGCACAAATATCAACAACCTTCTCGTGAAAACAAGTACAGTCTCTCAAAAACCAACCGTCAGAAAGCATTACTTGTGAGCAGATAAGTGTTGATGTCTTCTGAAAGCATGTCTCTTGCACTGAAAATGGGAAGCTCTTGGTTCAAGCATAAAGGTGCACAAAGACACACTTAACTCATTGTGAGCCGTGCACACCCAGCTGTGATGAACCACGGCGTAAAAGCCATCTCAGGAATAAGATTACAGAAATATATAGACAGAAACAACACATATTTTGCTTGTATCTATGTATGTGTGTGTGCATGTGTGTGTGTGTGTGTGTGTGTGAGAGAGAGAGAGTGTGTTTCACTTTATCCACATAGAGGCCTAGGGATGGAGGAAATTACAGGTCATGGTAAAAGGAGCATACCACATTCCACAAAAAAACCTTGAAGGATGAAATTGCGACAGTTTAAAAAAAAGAACAAGGTCCTCTATAACGTAATTAACGTCGGGTATGCATCCTTCATCATACACTTTCTTTCCTTCAGAGGAGAATTTGTTTTTGATCATATCCTGTAATATGGAAATAGGTAAACTAATCTGAAAGAGCTCTTATAAGTGTCAGAAATGTGTCCTGGTCCTCTATGGCCACTGACATACACAAGGCTGGCATCAGTGGCGCCTGGAGAACAGCCCGGGTGAGGAGAGCCCACGCCACACACTTTCCCCCCCATTTCAAATGCACCCATGGGCCTAATAGCTGGGAACAAGCCCTCAGTGCCGGAGCAAAAAAAAAAAGCCTGGGATCTGTTTGCACAGATGTTGCAGCCGTGCCAACATGGAGGACAGGCATTGGCAGGGAGGGAAGGCAGGAGACAGGGGGGGGGGGGGAGAGATCTCGAGCCGCCCGGGCTGGTTCTTCCTGAGCGGCGCTTGGCCGTCAGGCGTGCACACGTGTGGGGATGATCGGCGGTGGCGGCGACGGTGGCGGAGGCAGTGGCGGCTAAATAGAGGAGGATTGTCGTGAACAAGGTAAGTGCGCCGAGCCTGTCCACTGGCTTTTGTTTGAGAGCGCTGATGTTTTGAGGGGCTGCGTTGACAGGCGCCGGCGGAGATTTGTCTGTGGCGAGCAGTTTTTGCGCTTTGATTTCCTCCCTGTGATACGTCGGAGGCATCTCGTGTACCCTATTATTTCATTTCATTTAAATGCTGCCTTCTTGCTCCTCTCTGCTCCTCGCCAGTCTCATTTCCTTTAAAGCTGCACAGCGCAAACAGTACATCAAATATGAAAATATCTTTGCCATCCTATCATTTTTTTTCCTCAGATAACCAAAGACAGAAGACAGAACAGAACATGCATATGACGCACAGATGTGTTTAGGGATGAGAAAATACGTCCTAAAAAATTAAACTTCACTATGCTTACAAGGAGAGAGAGAGAGAGACAGCTGCATACTCAGCTCCATGCAACAGATTTAAAAAATAAATAAACTTTAGGATGCTTACAAGGAGAGAGAGAGACAGCTGAATACTCAGCACTATGCAACCGATTTAAAAAATAAATAAACTTCAGAGTGCTTACAAGGAGAGAGTGAGACAGCCAAATACTCAGCTCTATGCAACAGATTATTTGGCATCTCATAATTGGCTCATGCCTCCACTGAATGCTAGCGACCAATCCACCCAAAGGACACAGGTGGCGCATATGCAAAGATGCACGTATCCATGTGGACACTCCCTCCATCAGGCCTTTAATCTGTGCTGGGGCTCTGGATGCTCACTGGCTGAAAATGAGATAATTTGACTTTAATGTACTGGTATAATGGTGTAAAGGAAGGAGAGGAAAAGAAGAAGCGAGGGGAAGAGATTGGCTTAGGAGGAGTCCTGCTCCTCTCTCACCTGGTTGGAGATTGGGCTTAAATCACACAGGCTACTTCAGACAGAGAGGGGAGCATCTCGCCCGAGTTTAATAGGAAGACAGTTAATAACCCTTTTTTATCCGCACGCACTATCAATCACGCCTGTCAGCGCCCTGCTGAATCAAAGCAAAAGTGTTCTTCACAGATGACTGATTAGAAACGCAAAATCACAAGATCCATCTTCATGGTCACTTTTATTATAGTCATTTTTAAACTGACAGCAACCTGCTCAGTCTCAGAACACTGCGCATGGCAAGAGATTGTCTCTCACAGCAAGACCGAATGAGAAGATGCTGCAGAATGGGAGAGAGAGAGAGAGAGAGAGAGAAAGCGAGAGAGGGGGAAAGAAGAGAGAGAACCTATTGTCTGAGGGGAGTGGAGTGCATCCTATGCATTTTTCGCGGATATACTAAAAATACATATTTGTATTACACACCTCCGTCACCCAGGATATATATCCTGTGCAAATAATACATATGTATGTGTTATTTATCAGAAAGAGGAGCAAAGGGGGGGGAATGTAGGCTCACAGTTAGACCCACATGAGCTGAAGACTCTAACACCTCTAAAACCCATCTAAGGTATTTTTATTCTAGACTGAAAAAAAAGAATTGCAAA